>NC_056739.1:1377679564-1377803298 GCF_019279795.1 Protopterus annectens
GTTTTCAGGTTTGGATGCAGGATGTTGAAGTTGTTCTGTGTTAACAGTAATGGGATTAGGGGTAGTGTCCATATTTGTTCCCGAGACATGCTCCACAGCAATGGGTACCAATGTTGTCTTGGCCAGTCTGGAGCTATCAGGATGATCCTTGGACGGTCCTCTTTGATCTTCAGAAGCACCTTCTGCATCAAAGGAAGTGGTGGAAATGCGTATGCGGTCAGGTTTTTCCAACTGAAAGATAGGGAGTCCACCTTCCAAGCAAGTGGGTGGTACGTCCTTGTGCAGAATTTCTTTAGCTGCTGATTGAATGGGGATGCAAACAAGTCTATTTGTGGTAATCCCCATTCCCTTGTGATGGCTTTGAAGATGTCCGGATGAAGCATCCATTCGTGGGCATCTGTGGTTGTTCTGCTTAATATGTCTGCTAGAATGTTTCCTTTTCCCGGTACAAAAATTGCTTGTAAATGAATGTTGTAGCTCAGGGCCACATCCCATAGGTCCAGTGCCAGCCGGCATAGAGGATATGAATGGGTGCCTCCCTGTTTGTTGATGTACCACAACTGTGGTGTTGTCTCTGTCCTTATCAACTGACCTTCTTGGAGAAATGGTCTGAATGACTGGATTGCCAATTTTACTGCCAGCATTTCCTTTAGATTTATGTGTAGGCGCAGCTGGTCTTGAGTCCATAAGCCTTGTATGCACTTGCCCAGCATGTGTGCCCCCCAACCGAGGTCTGAGGCATCTGTCGTGATGGTTTGGCTTGGTTGGCTGTTGCAGAAGGGCAATCCTGCGTTTGATTGACAGGCCTGAGCCCACCATAGGAACTTTTTTTCTCATATGCAGTCTGGCATGAGGGACCAGAATTATGCAGGATGCCATGAAGCCTAGAGCTTGCAGTACTTTTCTTGCAGTTAGGTGGTTCTGCTTTGTTAATGCCAAGAAGTAGAGAGGTAGTTGCGCTTTCTTTTCTGCAGTTAGGAATGCCATTTGTTTTGATGTGTCCAGCTCTGCACCCAGAAAGGTTATTCTTTGGGATGGAATCAGCCTTGACTTTTTTATATTGACTGTATATCCCAAGGCTTGCAGCAGGTAAATGACTCTTTGTAAGTCTTCTGCTAGCTTGCTTTTGTTGTCCACTTGTATGAGGCAGTCGTCCAGGTAGGGATAAATTTGGATTCCCTGAAGTCTGCAATGAGCAATTACTGATGCCAGGCATTTCGTGAACACTCTGGGCGCAGTAGATAAGCCAAAGGGCAATGCTGAAAATTGATAATGCTCTGATCCTGCAAGAAATCTGAGGTATCTTCTGCAAATTGGTCTTATGGGGACGTGCAGGTATGCCTCCTTGAGATCTAGAGTTACCAGCCAAGACTCCTTGCCCAGCATGGAAGAAGCTGCTGTAGGGTCAGCATTTTGAATTTTGGAACAATAAGGAATGTGTTTAAAGCGGACAGGTCTAGAATGGGTCTCCATTTGTTTTCTTTTCTTGGTACCAGGAAGAGTCTGGGGTAAAATCCCTTTCCTTGCTCCATAGGTGGTACCTTTTCCACAGCTCTCATTCTTAATAGCTGAGATATTTGTTTTAGAGCTTCTGTCCTTTGAGTAGGTGGTAGGTTTGGCATTCCTCTCTTCCCTGGTAGAGTATGGAAATGGAACCTGTAACCTTGGTCTATAGTTTGCAAAATCCATTTTTCCCTTGTGATGCAATGCCAGTTTTTTGAAAATAAGGTTAATTTTCCACCTAAGGGTGCTTCTAGTTGTTCCCTGGTAGGCGGTGCCACTGTCAAGTCACTGTGATTGAGGTGTTGTAGTGGTGGTGGCTGCGTCCGTGCCTCGCTGGTTGTTACCTTGCCATTGGCGTCCCCTGTAGGCACCCCTGGTTTGGTTTCTGCCTCTTGAACGCCTATTCCTGCCTCTTTGAGCCTTTGAGGAGTCCAGAAAGGACCAATTCTTGGAGGGCCAGTTCCTGCTAAACCTTGGAGGTTGAACCTGTAAGAAATCTTTCACCGTTTGTACAGATTTCACCTTCTCTTCCATCTTTTTTAGTACCTGCTGAGCAGGGGAACCAAATAAATTGACCTTGTCCATGGGTGCATCCAAAAGCCTTGATTTGACATGGTCTGGTAATGCCTGTTCTTTCAACCATGCATGTCTCCTGATAAAGTACAGTTTTGTACCTACCATAAATGTAGATGTTCGAAGATCCACATTGCTGCAGTCCTTACTTATGGGTAGTCCGCTGTCCTCGGTCGGCCCGAATACCAAAGTATTAGGCTGACGTCGGTCATGGGCGCACAGCCCTGACATCAGAGCGTCAGGGTATAAAAGTGCATGACCGACATCATATCCTCAGTCTTTTCTTGCCCCAGATGTCAGAAGGCCCTAAAAGAAAGGCCACAGCCAAAAAACAGAGTACCTCCCCAAAAGATATGCCCAACAACAGCCATCACCCAAACCATATAACCATGCTAAGCTACAGAGGGGAAGGAGGGAGGGAAAATTGGACTGCAGCAATGGTAGGTACAAAACTGTACTATGTTCTTCATCTCACATTGCTGCAGTCCTTACTTATGGGTAGAATCCCAAAGCAACGGGAAAGGGAGGTTGGCAAAATCATAAAGCATTAGGGGCTGCTAAAATGCCCTGTAATATTGCAGTGGCAAATCCAGCCCTAGACTTAGAATAAAGAGGAAGGTGGTAATGCTTAGAAAAAGTATGCACTGAACTCCAAGTGGCTGCTTCCAAAATATCCTTTGTAGCTACCCCCTTAGAAAGGCAGTAGAAGTTGCAGTAGCTCTAGTGGAATGAGGTCTGATTCCAGTCGGAATCTCCTTACCATGATGGGAATAACAAAAAGAAATACAAAACCCAATCCATTTAGAAATAGTTTGTTTTGAAACAGGTTTACCCTGTGAACCCAAAGCAAAAGAAACAAACAACTGCTGAGACTGTCTGAACTCCCTGGTTCTGCTCAAATAATAACGCAACTGCCTGTGAATATCCAAAGTATGCAAAATCTTCTCCCTTTATTTTGGGGATTTGCATAAAAGTAGGCAAATGAATAGTTTGGTTTAAGGCCACACTAGAAACCACTTTAGGCATAAAGGAAGGATTAGTGCAAAGATACCCTATCCTTATGAAAAATCAAGAAAGGCTCCACTGCCATAAGGGCCTGTAATTCAGAAACCCATCTTGCAGAAGTAATGGCCAACAAAAAAGCAGTCTTCCATGACAAATACTTTAACTCGGCAGTAGCTGCAGGCTCAAAAGGTTGTAGAGTAAGCTTTTCCAACACAAAATTGAGATCCCAAGCAGGAGTAGGAGCTCACGTGGGGGTCTTATGTTCTTTGCCCCTCTGAGAAACTGCTTAAACAAAGGATGAGAGAATAAAGGAGGGTCACAGTCATAATTAGCAAATGGCTGCAGCATGAACCTTTATGGAGGAGAAGGACAAACCTTTGTCCAATAACTCAGTAAGATATTGTAAAGAAGCACTCAAATTAGGCTTGGAAACATCAAAGTCCTTCCCTTTGCTCCAAATAAAAAATCTCCTCCATTTATCAGCATAAACTTTCCTTGTACTAGGCCTCCTGGCCTCCAAAATAACATTCAAAACTTGTTGTGGAAGCTGAGAACCTCCAGAGTCTAAGACGGAATATGCCAGGCTGTTAGATGCAGAGACTGAATTCTGACATTGAGAAAGTGATTGCCCTCCTGAGACAAAAGGTGCGGAATCAAAGGCAGAGGCCATGGAGGCTCTCGTACCAAACTCCTCAGTAGTGGGTACCAGTGTTGTCGAGGCCAATCCGGTGCTATCAGAATCATGGATGGCTTGTCCTGTCTGGCCTTCAAGAGTACCTTGGGCAGAAGAGGTAGAGGTGGAAAGGCATATACATGAAGATTGTTCCAACTGAAAGACAGAGCGTCCACCTTCCAAGCTGTGGGATGAAACCTTTTGTGCAAAACTTTGGCAACTGGTAATTTAGTGGAGAAGCGAACAGATCTATGTCTGGAGTTCCCCATGACACTGTCAACTTTTGAAATACATGAGGATCCAATTTCCACTCGTGAGGATCCACTATTTGTCTGCTCAATACATCTGCTAAGGAGTTCTGTGCTCCTGGTAGAAACCTTGCCTGAAGATTGAGGTTGTAACTGAGAGCTGTCTCCCACAAAATCATCGCTTGTCTGCAAAGAGGGTACGAATGAGTTCCCCCTTGCTTGTTGATGTACCACATGACAGTTGTGTTGTCTGTTAGAATCAACACCTGCCCTGGGTGAAGTAAATCCTTGAAAGCCATCAATGCAAATTGGACTGCTAACATCTCCTTCAAGTTGATATGCAAATGTTGAAGTCTGGCAGGCCACGTGTCTTGCACCCATTTTCCATTGAGGTGTGCACCCCAAGCCTTGTCCGAGGCATCTGTCGTTAGAATTTGACTCGCCTCCGGTCGGGTCACAGAAAGTCCCTTGTTTAGGTGACATTCCTGAGCCCACCACAAAAATTCCTTCTGAATACAAGGTATTATCTGAATGACAGTGTCTAGATCTTGGCAGTGTTGTGTCCATACATTTTTGAGATAGCATTGAAGCTTCCTCATATGCAATTTGACATTGGGAAGCACCAGAATACAAGATGCCATGAACCCCAAGGCTTGAAGGACTGTCCTTGCAGTCAGCCTGGACTGTAGAAACATTTGATGGAAATAAAGTGAAAGGCTTTTCTGTTTGTCCGGGGTCAAAAAGGCCATCTGGGAAGCTGTATTCAGTCTCACACCCAGAAAGCACATGTCCTGAGAGGGTACTAGACTGGACTTTGTTTCGTTCACAGAATACCCTAGGCATCGTAACACTACCATCACATACTGAAGATGCTGAAGAAGCTTGTCCTTGTCTTGTGCAATAATCAGGCAATCGTCCAAATAAGGATAAATCTGTATTCCTTCCATCCTGAAAAAGGCTATCACTGGAGCCAGAACCTTTGTGAACACTCTGGGCGCAGTAGATAAGCCAAAGGGAAATGCAGAGAACTGATAATGTAAATTTCCAGCTCGAAAACGCAGGTACTTCCTGCAACTGGGCCTGATAGGAACATGAAAATAAGCCTCTTTTAGATCCAGAGTTACCATCCAGTGATCTTTTCCCAGCAGAGGTAAAAGCTGTTGTAATGTCAACATTTTGAACTTTGGAATGTCCAAATAAGTGTTGAGGAGATAAATCCAAAATCGGTCTCCACGTGTTCCCTTTCTTTGGTACTAGAAACAGGTGGGAATAAAATCCTAGACCCACTTCTGATAGAGGTACTGGCTGTATAGCTCCCATGTGAAGAAGTAATGAAATCTGTTTGTGAGCCTCTATCCTTTGCCGAGGAGGAATGTCTGGCATACCTTTGAAAGGAGGCAATGTATGGAAATAAAACTTGTAACCTTTGTTTATAATGTCCAACACCCATTTGTCTTGGGTGATTAAAAGACAGTTTTGCTTGAAGAGAGCTAGTTTTCCTCCTAAAGGAGCTGCCAGGCAAGAAGAATCTGGCAGCTGAAAATGCAGGTTATTGGGCCTGTTTACGAAAGGACTGGCCCCTACCCTCACCAGCAGATTGAGCAGGCGAACTCCATGTTCTTGGCCTGAAGGTACTCTGAGCTCTGCCCCTACCACGCCTAGATCTACCCCTAGACTGAGAATCAGAAGAAGGTACGCCCATCCCTTAGCAGGCCAATTTCTACTAAACTTAGAGGTTGCACCTGCAAAAAATCCTTAACAGTCTGCATAGACTTAGCCTTGTCCTCCATTTTCTTCAAAACAGACTCCAGAGGGGCACCAAACAAAACTTCAGACTGTAAAGGGCATCCAGAATTCTAGATTTAACATGCTCAGATAAATTCTGATCCTTAAGCCAGGCGTGCCTCTGAAGAACTGAACCAGTGGCAGCCACTATAGAAGAAGCCTGTAAAGCATCAAAGCCACACTGCAAAGAATGTTTCCCCACCTGTTCAGAAACATGCACCAAATCTTGCAATTCTTTACACTCTATGCCCTCTGCCAAAGCATCCACTTTAGATTTTAGCTGAGAAAGGAGAAAATTCTGATACTTCAACATATGAAACTGGCAATTTAAAGCCCTCATTGCTAAAGTAGAAGAGGTATACACCTTCTTACCCCATCTGTCCAAAGCTCTAGCTTCCTTATCTAGAGGAACCGGATTCTTTACAACAGAAGCCCTAACACCCTTAGGCCCCTGACTAATAGTTTCAGGATCCGCCCTAGGACTCTTATATAGATATTTATGAGCCTCAGGTACCCTATAATACCTGTCCGGTTTAACTGGTGCAGGAGGCATAGAATCTGGATTAAATGAGGCCTCCGAAAAAACATCCAAAACAGGAGGTATAGCCAAGGGTCTATGCTGTGGTAAAAACAAGAACTCCCTAAGCCTCTTTCTGGAATCTGAGTAATCCTGTCCTTCCCACTTAAAATGTTCCCTCAGAGTGTAAGGTTTCTGAAAATGAAAAATCCTCTGGAGGGGAAGCAGAAGGAGTGGAATCCTCTGCATCAGAATCCGAATAAGGAGGAAAATCTTGAATGTCTTCAGCAGAAGACTCAGAATCATCTGAGGCCTGCTCCAAACTTTCCAACTCTGGCTCTACCCTGGGCCTCTTATCAGGAGGGGGCATGGAACCTCTAATTAAAGTAATCAAATCTTCTGCCATTTTAAGCATATGCTTCTTAGGCACAGACCCTGAAGAACCAGAACTAACACCAGAAGAATGCAAAACAGACCTGCCCTTAGAAGGAGCCCTAGAAACAGTAGCAGAAGGCCTAACCCCCTTAGGCATAGAAGGGAGAATAGTAACCTGAGAGGCCCCTTCAGCCTGACCTGACTCCTGTGAGGCCACATCCTGTAAAATCAAGGTTTCCCCCTGAGACTCAACAGAAACTTCAGCCGGATCCACCTGTTCCACTGTAGTCTCTAAAGGACCGGCGTCCAAACGGACGAATCATCCTGCCTAGGCTTTACAGATTTGTCTTTACGCTTCTTTGGAAGCGGCGGAGGATCCGACGGCATGTTATAATTACACCGCTTGCCAAAGACTAACCTAGCGCAATCTAGCCTTCTCTTTATAGTGCGCTTATTAAACCTAGCACAAAACCGACACCCAACTACGCCGTGCTCGTCCCAAGCAAGGAATACAAAGCAGTGGTAATCCCTATGCGTATATGCTTCCCACAAGAAATACAATTATTCACTTTTCTGACATCCGTAAATAACTGAGGCAAGAAAAACAAAAATGTTCCCCAACGGGTACTTAGCCCAACTTGGTATCGGTCTGAAACTCCACGAAAATTTCAGAAAGCCGAACGGCACTTGCAACGCTGCTTCTGCATCGGACCATGCGGCAAAAAAGACTGAGGATATGACGTCGGTCATGCGCTTTTATACCCTGACGCTCTGATGTCAGGGCTGTGCACCCATGACCGACGTCAGCCTAATACTTTGGTATTCGGGCCGACCGAGGACAGCGGACTACCCATAAGTAAGGACTGCAGCAATGTGAGATGAAGAACATCTGTGCCAGTCATGGCTGATCTAAAGGAAGCCTCCAGTGCATCATAGCCACATTTTAAAGAATGGTTACTAACCTGCTGTATGTTATGTACCATTTCCTGAACATATTTTTTATCTAAAGATTCTTCAGAGGAAAGCTTTTTAGTTAACTGGTCAAGCATAAACTCTTGATATTGAATCATATGAAATTGGCAGTTCAAAGCCCTAGCTGACAAGGTAGCAGAAGTGTAAACTTTTTTACCCCATCTCTCTAATGACCTGGATTCCCTTTCAGAGGGGTGGGGGTTTTTAGTAGAAGTAGCAGCTACAGCTTTAGGGCCCTGGGCGATAGTCTCTGGATCTGCAAAAGGAGCCTTGTATAAATGGTGATGAGTGTCCGGGACCCTGTAGAACCTATCGGGCTTAGCAGGAGCCGGAGGTAATGAATCAGGAGCAGTGCAAGCATCATTAAATGCATCATCTACAACAGAAAGAACTGGAGGTATAGCTAAAGGCCTATGTTGTGGCAAATGTAGAAAGGTTCTAAGCCTTTTTCTGGAGTCTGAGAAATCTTGGCCCTGCCACTGAAATTGTTCCCTCATAGCATGCAAGGTTTCCCCAAAGGAAAATTCCTCAGGTGGAGAGGCTGAAGGAATGGACTCTTCCGCATCAGAGTCTTCGTAAGGAGAATAAGAAGCCTCAGGAAGGTCTGTATGTTCCGATTCATCAGAGGAACCATCAGTGGATACTGGTTCAGGGGGCTCTGCCCTAGGTCTCTTTTCTGGAGGTGGGAGAGAGGACCTGTCTGGATGAGGCTGGGATCCACGAATTAAAGAAATTAAATCCTCAGCCAAAGAAAGCATATGAGAGCTAGTGCTGGGCCTGTGTGAGGGGGTTTGGCAGGCACAGTTTTTGAAGCTTTGGCTGCTTTAGCCCTGGCAAAAGCCTCAATAGACATGGCTGCAGGAGGCCTAGCAGCTCCACGTGCAGGGGTTGAAATATCCAGGGGAATTGTGTCTGATAATTCCTGAGAAACCGCAACAGAAGGCTGGATTTCAGAAGCTGATTCTACCAGGTTAGAGGAGGCCTTGGTAGAAGGCATGCTTTCGGCTGGAGAAAGAACCGCTTGCTCGGTTTCGGCCGAAACCGAGACACTCGCGGTTTGCTTTATCGCGGTTTCGGCCGAGACCGCGGACCGCGAGTGTCGGTCCTTTTCTTTTCGCTTTTGAAATTTGCGTTGTCGGAGGATCCACGGCATAATGTAGGCAAAATCAGAGCCGAAAATTTGTTCAGCAAACTCCGACGCCTAAGCGTCCGTCGGTTAAAAGAAGCGCAGGCTAGACAAGCTGCTACGTCGTGGTCTGGGCCTAAACAATGTATACAGTAGGAGTGAAAATCTTTGAGGTATTTGTTTCCCACAAGATAAACAGTTATTCACTTTCTCTGACATCGGCTGAGGCAAGAAAGAGTCCCCAACGGGTACTTAGCTTTTAGAAGTCTTCGAAGTAGTATTCGGTAGTAGTAATCTCTGGATCTGACCGACCAGCACTTGCGAACAGCTTCTGCTTCGGGTGCCACACGGCAAGAAAGACTGAGGAAAATGGCGTCGGCTGATGCCTTTATACCCGAATAACTGCAGCTATGACGTCGGGTGAAGTGCGACACCAGCCGAGGCCAGACCCAGACTTTGGAATCCGGCCGACCGAAGGGCTGCCTGACGACAGGACAACCCATTTGTAATGACTGCAGATGCATCCTTGAAGGACATAAAGTCTGTATTAAGCAGTCACCCCCCAACACACAAATTAACAGACCTGGCCATCCCATTAGCACAGGGGGAAGACATGACTAGTAGAGGCTTTACAGACATATTAGTGTCCCTTACGCACTCAGGAGGAGGGCTATGTTAACATTTCATAGGTCTACACTTGTGTTACTACATGGCCATCCTTCAAGAACAATTGGGGCTTACAAACAATTCCTGAGGCTAAGAAGAGATGATAATAGTCAAGAAAAAGTTAAGTTCCTCTGCCTCTACCCCTGATGACAGATAAATGCTCACTCTTTTCCTCGACCTCTCTAAGGCATTTGACACCATTTCCCACAACCTCCTTCTTACCAAACTCTCTAAATCTAACCTATCCCCTTCCTCTACCCACTGGTTCTCAAGCTCTCTCACTAACAGGCAACAAGCAGTTAAATGGAAAAAAGCTACCTCACCCTGCCTAAATACATCCACAGGCATCACCGAAGGTTTCATTCTAGGCCCCCCAAGCCATTCCTAACTCCAGTCTCATCCAATATGCCGATGATTCTACTATAATCTGTTCCTCCCCTTCCATCACAGCTCTTCAGTGGAAGAGAAGGCGCCTTGTGTTAGATTGTGAATAGTGGATGCTTGACAACCATCTAGCCCCTTAATGCAACCAAAAGAAAATGTATGTTATTCAATGCATCCAAAACCTCTTCCCTAGACAAACAATCCTTCATAATTACCAGCAATAATAATACCCCCTAGAACTAGTCTAGGACACAAAATTACTAGGAATTATTGACTATCAACTAAAATTTGATAAGCATCTACAAGCAAATATAAAAAAAAAAACCCACAAAAAATTAGGTATGCTTTACCGCCACAGTCGCTTTAATCGCTCCCACCACCAGGAATATGTCAGCTAATACATACCTCATCCCATCCCTTTTATATGGTGCATCTATCCTAACCAGCCTACAATCTTCTCTCAAAACAAAACTCTCATCTTGTTATAACAAAATATCCAAACCTGCTGCAGGTCATAGAGCCTCTTCTCACCACTGTAATTCCCTTCACCAACTAAGTTGGCTAGAATTACCAAACTTCTTCACATATTCCCAGCTCAACCAAGCACACAAACTCATTCATAACCCGTCTCTCTGCCCCTCCCTAGCAAATACCTTTGAAATGCATAAACCAGATAGACTCCTAAGATCCAATTCCCAAAACCTAATTAAATTGCATAAACCAACACATCCTGCTGGGAATCAATCGATGTCCTTCTCTCTTGCACGCCTTTGGAACTCTCTCCCTCCCCCCATCCGCACCACCAGCAGTCTCTCCTTGTTTAAAACCTCACTGCACTCGCACATTACTTCACAATGGAAAAGCACTTGCTCTCGCTCTCATCCAACCTAATTCTACCATACTTTCCTCCTAACCTTCCAAACTTTGTTGCCTGTCACTACCTCCTAAAATTTATCAATGACTAAAAAATTACCTCATTGTAATTCCCTTGAGAAAAAAAAAAAAAAAAAAAAAAAAGTAGTATGTACTCACCATAACGTTCCATCTGAGTAGGTACTTCATTTGTCTGCAACCTGTGGGTATCGGATCCGAGCCGGCAGCTTTCCAAGCTACAAGATCCGAGCTCCTAGCTCCTCCTCCTACCCATAATCCCCCTATGTGCTACATTACCTCAGATCGAATTTTTTGCCTCTTACACAACTCCTACCTTCGATAGAGGAAGCAACACCAGATAAACTGTCCTAAGGCAGAACAAGATCTCTTTGGCGATAGTAATCCCGAAAGGTTCGGGGGATGGCGGGGGGGGGGGTCGGTTGCAGACAAATGAAGTACCTACTCAGATGGAACGTTATGGTGAGTACATAACTTCTTTATCTGAAGTAGTTACTTCATTTGCTCTGCAACCTGTGGGACAGAGTCCCCAGCTACCTAGGGAGAAATCCTGGGCAGCCTATGGAAGGATATTCCGAAGCACCACAGAGCCAAAGGAAGCCCTACCTCTCGATACCATATCCAACTTATGAGAAATAAACATATGTGAAGAGGACCAGGTAGCTGCAGAGCATATGTCACCTAAGGGGATCCTAGACCAGAAGGCTGCAGAGGTGGCCACAGCCCTCGTAGAGTTAGCGCAAATTCCCGTAGGAACCGGTTTGCCTGCAGATTAGTACCCATGGACTATGCATTGACAAATCCAATTTGCTATAGTCACTTTGGAAATTGCCTTACCCATGGCTGATTTAGCAAAAGACACGAACAACTGGTCCGATTTGCAAAAATCCTTAGTCCTGTGCAGGTAGAAACGCAGTTGTCTGTGCACATCCAATTTATGCAATGTGTATTCTCCTTTATTCTGAAAGTTTGGGAAGAACACGGGTAAGTTTATTGATTGATTGATATTTGACTCCGAAGCCACCTTGGGTAAGAACGACAGATTAGTACTGAGGAACACTCTATCCTTATGAAAAATGAGATAAGGATGCTTCATACATAAGGCTTGAAGCTCTGATACCCTTTTGGTTGAAGTAATGGCAACCAAAAAAGCTGCTTTCCAGGACAAGAACTTTAATGGAACCGAAGCCGCGGGTTCAAAGGGTGGGCCTGTCAAGGCTTGTAAGACTAAGGCCAAATCCCATGGAGGCACCACCACTTTCACCGGAGGCTTCAAGAGGAAAACGCCCCGTAAGAAGGTTTTACATAATTTTGTAGAAGCCAAAGATCCTAGTCCGTCTCCCACATGGAAATGGGAGATAGCTGCCAATTGCACCTTAACTGTTGAGGCACTTGCTCCTTGTCTGAATATCAGAGACAGGAAGTCTAGAATAGTAGGAATAGGAACTGTAAATGGATCCAGGCCTCTATCTTTGGCCCAGACAGAGAAGCGTTTCCATTTACTGTAGTAAATCTTCCTAGTTGTCGGCTTATGTGCTGCGACTAGAATGGCCTTAACAGGAGATGAGATACCGGGAGTCCTAGCCATCAGTGGAACTGGAGCAACCAAGCCGCAAGCTTGAGATTCACCAGGTTCGGGGTTTGTAATCCCGCCGGATGTGAAATCAGGTCTGGAATGGGATCCAGTATCCATGGCGGAGATGCACTGCGAGACCGCAGGTACGGGAACCAGATCTGGCAAGGCCAGAATGGGGCTATGAGGATAACTCTGCTCCCCAACCGACGGGCTTTCTGTATGAACTTGGTCATGAGAGGAAGGGGGTGGATAGGCATACAGTAGACCGGACGGCCAAGCATGGACTAGAGCGCCTCTGGGATTCTCCCCTTTGGGGGGGGAAGTATTGCGAAGTACTCGCTGCATTTTGTGTTTAAGGGAGAAGCAAAAAGATCGCAGCAAGGCCAACCCCATTTGCGGAAGATCTGCTTCGCAACTGATGGATTGAGAGACCACTCGTACGGAGTGAGAATCACTCTGCTCAGTTTGTCCGCCAAAACGTTGGACCGACCCGGAATGTGCGTTGCTACCAGAAAGCAGTTGGTGGATATCGCCCATTCCCACACTCGCATAGCCTCCTGGCAAAGTGGGTAGGACCTGGTTCCTCCTTGCTTGTTTATGTACCAGACCACTGACATGTTGTCTGTCTGGATTGCAATAGTCCCCAGAGGTAGAAGGTTGTGGAGAGCTTGCAACGTTAGAAGCACCGCCCTCATCTCTAGGACACTGATATGCAAAGCGGTCTCCAGGGGAGTCCACGTGCCTTGGACGGTTCTGCCCGAACAATGCCCCCCCCACCCGAGGCGAGAAGCATCCGTGGTCAGCGTGGCTTGGGGGGGGGGGGGGCGACAACAAAAGGCCTCCCTTCCTTTAGTTCTGGGGCGTGGAGCCACCAAAGAAGGGAGTGCCTGCAAACTCTGCTTAGGGGAATCGGAGTACTCAACGGATGGAGTATCAGGGACCACTGCAGAATCCTCATTCGCAGACGCGCGTGAAGGGCGAGAGTGATCGCTGCTGCCATAGATCCTAGTGCCCTCAGAACTAATTCCGCCTTCAGGGCCGGGCTTTGAAGAAGAATTAGCACCTGACACGACAAGCTGTTTATCCTGTCCGCAGTTAGCATTGCTCGAGAAATGCGGGTATCTAGCTTGGCTCCTATGAACTCCAGGACCTGCATGGGGCAAAGAGAGGATTTCTGGAGGTTTACCGAGATGCCTAAGCTCTGGGCAAGGGTCAGAGCATAATCTCTTGCCATGCAGAGCCGATGCCTGTTGGTGGCAGTAAGGAGCCAGTCGTCCAGGTACGGCAAGACCTGAATGCCCTGAAGTCTCAGGTGGGCTGCAACCACTGCCATGACCTTGATGAACACCCTGGGGGCTGAGGTGAGGCCGAACGGGAGAACCCTGAACTGGTAATGACTGGCTCCCAGCCGGAAGCGGAGAAACCTTCTGGATCGTCTGTCCATCAAGATGTGGTAGTACGCATCCTTGAGGTCCATCGAGCACATCCAGTCGTTCTGCCGCAGAAGGGGGAGAATAGATTGGAGAGTGACCATCCGGAACTTTTCTTTGGGAATGAACAGGTTCAAAGCAGAGAGGTCTAGAATGGGTCTGAGGTCCCCCGTCTTTTTTGGCACCAAAAAGAACCTGGAGTAATAACCCGATCCGGACTGGTCTAGGGGGATGGGCTGGATGGCTCTTTTTTCTAGCAACTTCAGGATTTCTGAAGCTGCTGCCTCCCTTCGATCGGGTGGAACATCGGGGAGGTGTCTGGTCGAGGGAGGGTGGTTTATGAAGGGGATGGAATAACCTCTGGATATGATGCGGAGCACCCATCGATCTGTCGTAATTGACTCCCAGTTTGACAGGTGCTCCGACAACCGCCCCCCGACTACCTCCAGAGAGGGACAGTCGGGTAAGCCCTCAGGGCTGCTGCACGGGTCTATCCGGGAAAGGTTCCCTGGACCCGAAGTTACGCGGTCCCCCTCTGCCTCTGGGCCGGCGTCCTCCTTGTCCTCCTCTGCATCTAGAGGACGAGGGGTCCGAAGCCAGATGGGATTGCTGGGACTTACGGAACCACAGCTTCTTTTGTCCCCTCTGATTCCTAGAAAAGGATCGTTGGGAATTAGAGAAGCGGACCCCGATGGCAGACAGCGTCTTCCCATCCTTCTCGCTTTGAACCAGCGTCTCACGAACGGTCTTGCCGAAGAGCGAAGATCTGTCCAAGGGTGCATTCGCGAAGGACGCCTTGAAGGGATCCGCGAAATCGCAAAGACGGAGCCAGGAGTGACGTCGCAAGACTACCCCGGCTCCGCTGGCCCTAGCGGCTCCCTCTGTGGCATGGGAGAGTAGACGCATGGACGTGTTAGAGATGGACTTTAGAGTGGCCATACGAGTCGAGAAAACTTTTTTGTCCTCGACCGACATGGACTCCGGGGGGGGCTGCAGCGTATTCCTCAATTAAGTCTCGTTGCAGCCTAATGGTATGTGCCATGTAGTTAAGCGCCCTTACGGAAAAGGTTGCTGAACTAAACATCCGCTTCCCAATGCGGTCCAGTGCCAGAGATTCCTTATCTGGCGGGTGAACCGAAGAGCTCTTCTGTGCGAGTTCTCTCTTGGTGGCAGCCGCCACCAGCATGGCATCCACTGGTGTTCCCTTGGCCCAAGACAATCTATCCACTGGGGGGCTAAGGATCTTGTCGGGTCGCTTCGGGACAGGCTCCACGGTGTCAGGCTCCTTCCACGCCCTGGTAGTAATTACGTCTACCAGGGGGTCAGCCGGGGGGGACACCCAGGAGGTAGAAGGGCCTGCCTCAAATGCATCCAGGAACATGGATTCATCTGCGGAAGGTTTTTGGGCAGACCACCCCCCTCTAATACGCAACATTTCCATGATGTCTCTGAAGGAGACATCCTCAAGGGGTGACCTGGGGGAACCTTCCCCTTCATCTAAATCCGTGTCGGTTGTGACGGACTCGGGAGAGTCCAGGTGCCTCCTCTTGCACCGACGTTTGAGGGACCTCCTCAGTGGGACTGTCCGAAGAGGGCTCGTCAACGGGGTCCTGTTCCTCTAAGGGAGCCAACTGGAGGGCTTGGGCAGGCTGTCCCGATGGTCGGATGATGGAGGATAGACCCACATGCAGCGGGGGCACGGGAGGATCCGACGCCCGGACCGGGGACCTGGAGGTCCTCGACAGTACCCTCTCCACAACCTCAAAAGCCGAAGGAGAGCTACTCTCGCCAGGCTCCGAGAGCAATCCCCTCGGCTCCGAGGTAGGGATCGGGGTCAGAGCCGATGCAGCTGGAGCAGAGAGAGAGGTGTGCTCCGAACCCAATGGAGCCGAAGACACACCAGCTCCCCCAGATCCGATGCTCAGCCCTCGGCCCCGAAAGCTCTGATCCGGCACAGTCGGCGTCGACGCGATCGGAGCTATAGGCGCCGACGAATCCCCGGTTCCGAAAGGGCCCGGATCTGATAACGGGTCGGAGAAGGAGTAATTGGAGCAAATATGGGGGCCGCACCCCCATCTGCATTTGGGTCTGGATGAATCGGCGCATCATCCGATCCATATCTGCTTCAGTAAGGCTTCTTGTTGATCTTGAAGAAGTCGTCGAGGCGGGCCGGGAGGGTCGCCTCGATGACCTCGAGGGAGACCGATCCTCCTCCTCCAGCTCTGGAGAAAAACGAGGTGAACGGAGCAGAGAGGGGGAGGATCCGTAGGCCCTCGAGGGAGACTTAGTCAGCTTAGACGGCGGGGCTGAGGGTTGAGTCTCAGCCCGCCTTTTGTGGGACTTGTGTCCCTTGTCTTTATGTCTTTTTTCCACTGTAGTGGAGGTACCCGAATCCCCCGAATTCAAACCCAAAGAGGGAGGTTGAGTCCCAGGTTGAGTCAGGGGCCCAGAAGGCACGAGGGCTGTGGAGACAGCCTGTGCCTGAGAGGGGGAGGAAGAAGAAGCAGATTCCTGAGGTAACAAGCCCGCCAGGATCAGCTTGTTCTTCCTGTCCCTGATAGCTCGGGGATTAAAGGCCGCCCAGATTGTGCAGGCCGATGACAAATGGGCCGCCCCCAAGCATAAAACGCACTGAGTGTGGCCATCAGCCGGCGAAAGCTTATGGCCACACTCAGTACACTTTGAGAACACCGCCTTAGGCCCTTCAGCCATAACACCACTCACACCAACAAATACACCCAAACACTAAGAGGGGGGAGGGTGAAAGGCGGGAACTAACAGAAACAAAACTAGTTAGAAAGGGGGGAACAAAGGTACCTAACTAACTACACTTTCGCTAACTAACCCAAGAAAACTAAACACTCACACGAGAAAGATTTTTTTTTTTTTTTTTTTTTTTTACAAAGAAAAAGGTTCAATCTCACCAAAAGCCAAGGAGCTCTTCAAAAGTAGCTGCTTCAGCCGCGGCAAAAAAACGATCTGGGGTAATGTAGCACAGCAGGGGATTATGGGTAGGGGGAGGAGCTAGGAGCTCGGATCTTGTAGCTTGGAAAGCTGCCGGCTCGGATCCGATACCCACAGGTTGCAGAGCAAATGAAGTAACTACTTCAGATCTACTACTTAGCGAATTAACCTGATGTAATTTTCCTAATGAAAATCTTTATATTTCTGTATTATGTAATGAGAAGTTATGTACTTACCATAACGTTCCATGTTAGTGGTCTTCTTCTCGCCTTCTTTCTTGCTGGAGGGGTTCGGAGCCGAACCTCTGCTCCGACTCGACCTATTACTAAAGCTCGAGAGCTATTTTTACCGGCTCGAGGCTATCCTATGTCCCATAATGCTAGGCGTCATATACCCAGATTTCGTTTGATAGCTAACACTATGGACATACATGTCCCACCACAACAGAGACTATATATATATATATATATATATATATATATATATATATATATATATATATATAAAATTAGAAGCTCTTGTAAATATATACATATCTCTTATAAGAGTTACTAAGAGAAGCAAGAGAGCTAGCTGAGGAGATAACCCCAGTGACGAAAAATCTCAAGATACTCTCAGTCTTTCCAGGCTAGGGGGATGGAGGGTGGGACGCAAGAAAGAAGGCGATTAGAAGACAACTAACATGGAACGTTATGTTAAGTACATAACTTCTCAATGTTAAGTTGTCAATCTCGCCTTCATTCTTGCTGGATGGGACAGCGTCCCTAGCACCTGGATCCTGGGTGGCTCAATGGAACAGACTCTTGAGTACAGTGGAACCAAAATCAGCCCGGCTTCTGGAGGCCATGTCCAGCTTGTAATAAGAAATGAAGGTATGAGGAGAGGCCCATGTGGTCGCTGCACAAATAGAATCCATTGGCAATCTTGCCTGAAAGGCTACTGAAGACGCTAATGCTCTGGTCGAATGAGCTCTGGGCTTAGAAGGGAGCTCTTTATGCCTCAATTGGTAAATCAACATAACAGAGGTCAACCACCTGGACAAGGTTACTTTGGAAACAGGCAGGCCTCGCTTCCCTTCCACGTAAGAGAGGAAGAGCTGGTCTGATTTCCTCGTCTGCTTAGTTCTATCCAGGTAGAAGCGTAATTGACTGTGAACATCCAAACAATGCAACTTCCATTCAGCCCTATTGGGATAATTTGGGAAGAAGACAGGCAGATCGATGGTCTGATTCAGATTTCTTTCAGAGAGTACTTTGGGTAAAAAGGATGGATTAGTCCGAAGTGACACTATCTTTGTGAAAAACAAGGTAAGGAGAGTGAACAAAAGGGCTTGAAGTTCCGATACCCTTCTTGCTGAAGTGATAGCTACTAAGAAGAGAGTTTTCCACGAGAGCAGCTTTAATGAACAGGAAGCCTCCGGCTCAAAGGGAGGGAGAATTAAAGATGACAGCACCAAATTTAGGTCCCACGGAGGGGGAGGATCTTTTACTGGAGGCCTAAGTAAGAAGGTTCCTTTTAGAAAGGCTTTGCAGAGCTTGTGGGACATAATGCTAGTCTCTGACAAGCCAACGTGGAAATTTGCAATAGTTGCTAGCTGAACTCTGATGGTGGCTGAA
The DNA here is from genome assembly GCF_019279795.1 of Protopterus annectens. Taxonomy (NCBI): domain Eukaryota; kingdom Metazoa; phylum Chordata; order Ceratodontiformes; family Protopteridae; genus Protopterus; species Protopterus annectens. The sequence goes on from NC_056739.1 coordinate 1,377,697,869, forward strand.
AAACCCATTTGAAAAAGATCTGCCAAAAACTCAAACTGTTTGGACAGGAGCCGTAAAGGGGTCCACTTGTCTTTCCCCTGCCCAAACAGAGAAACGCTTCCATTGGCTAGCATAAGTCTTTCTGGTAGTAGACTTGTGAGAATTGAGGATGATGTCGCGAACTGAATGAGAGATTAAGGGAAGCCTGGCTAGGGTTGGAAGTGGAGCAACCAAGCTGTGAGGTTGAGAGATTGAAGTGATTGATGCAGCCCACCCGATTGATGGGTCAGAAGATCTGGCACTGGGTCCAGATGCCAGGGCTGTTCCAGAAGATGACGTTGCAGGAACGGAAACCAAACTTGTCGAGGCCAGTAAGGGGCAATAAGGATCATTCTGCATCTCAAAGCAGTTGCTTTCTGGATTAACTAATTAAGGGAAAAGGGGGAAAAGCGTACAGAAGACCCTGGGGCCAATCGTGGACTGGAGCATCTCTGGGGGGGAAGACCTGGGAGAGGGAAGAGGGTGAATAAGTCTTGGCACTTGCTGTTTTGAGGGGTTACGAAAAGGTCGCAACAAGACTGACCCCACCTTCTGAAAATTCTTTCCGCTACTAGCTGGTTGAGACACCACTCATGGGGCATGAGAATGGCTCTGCTCAGCCTGTCCACTAGGACGTTGGACTTCCCAGGGATGTGCGTTGGTACCAGACACCGTTGAGAAGAGATCGCCCACTGCCAAAGTCTGAGTGCTTCACGACATAGGGGGTAGGATCTGGTTCCACCCTGCTTGTTGATGTACCACACTACAGACATATTGTCCGTCTGAATTGCAATAGTCCCAGTGGGTAGAGAGTCTTGAAGGGCCCGCAACGCTAAAAGTACCGCTCTCATTTCCAAGACATTTATGTGCAGGTGGCATTCGAAGGGTTGCCATGTGCCCTGGACTGTCCTGCCCTGAAAATGCCCCCCCCCCCCACCCGATCAGGGAGGCATCCGTTGTCACAGTGGCAACAGGAGGAGGGAGGACAAAAGGCCTGCCCTGAAGTACCTGAGGAGAGACCATCCACCAAGAAAGGTGCCTTTTGCATGACTGAGTGATTAGAATGCTGTGTGACATTGGAAGCTGTTGAAAGGACCACTGGAAAAATAGCATCCATTGCAGGATCCGCATGTGAAAGCGAGCTAGGGGGAGTAATGTGATTGCTGCTGCCATGAGGCCTAGGGTTTTTAGTACGAATCTGGCCTGGACTCTGCTCTCCTGGAGTAGGCTCTGAACATGATCGCCAATGTCTGAAACTTTGTATAGGCAGTTTTGCTGACAGCTCCACAGTGTTTAAAACTGCGCCTATGAAGGTAATAGACTGACAAGGTGACAAGGCAGACTTTTCGAAGTTTATAGAAATACCTAGCTCGTTGCAAGTTTGGACAGCATAATTTCTGGACTCGAGTAGTTGACACCTGGTGGTGGCAGTAAGGAGCCAGTCTAAGTATGGAAACACCTAGAATCCTCGTCTCAGGTGAGCCGCGACCACTGCCATGCATTTGGTAAACACCCTGGGGGCTGTGGTGAGGCCAAAGGGCAGGGCTCTGAAAGTACAGTTTTGTACCTACCATAAATGTAGATGTTAGAGTGCTAATACAGCTGCAGTCATAACAGATGGGTTCTCCTGCCATTGTAGGTCCTCGGTCGGCCGAATTCCAAAGTCTAGGTCCGGCATCGGTTGTCGTTGCTTCTTCCCTGACGTCAGTGCGCCAGGGGTATAAAAGAAAAAGCCGACGACATTTTCTTCAGTTTTTCTTGCCCCAGATGTCAGGTGCCCCCAGAAGGAAGGCAATACATAAATTTGTGTAATAAAGCAATGCAATATAATCAAAATACAGTAGTTGCAAGCAAATACACCATAAAAGAATACCCCAATCAGGTTGTATGAGGAGGTGTTAGCCAATAGGTCTGTCCTGAGAGGGGAAGGAGGGAGGGAAACCTGGACTGCAGCTGTATTAGCACTCTAACATCTACATTTATGGTAGGTACAAAACTGTACTATGTTCATCGTGCATACAGCTGCAGTCATAACAGATGGGTAGAATCCCAAAGCTAAGAAAGGGGTGGTAGGCACTAGGTGGAACTAGGAGGAGCCAGAATGCCCTGCAAGACTGCAGTGGCAAAGCCTGCTCTAGTTTTGGAGTATAATGGTAGGTGGTAATGCTTGGAGAAGGTATGCACAGAACTCCAAGGGGCTGCTTACAAAATATCTTTGGTAGGAACTCCTCTGAGGAAGGCTGCAGAGGTAGCTGTGGCCCTTGTGGAGTGAGATCTGATGCCTGTAGGTACAGTTTTACCATAAAAAGAGTAACAAAAGCGTATGCAGTGGGCTATCCATTTTGAGATTGTCTGTTTGGAAACTGGCTTCCCTTGAGCTCCTATAGCATAGGACACAAAGAGCTGTTCTGATTTTCTGAAAGGCTTTGTTCTGTCCAAATAATAACGCAGCTGTCTGTGGATGTCCAAGGAATGTAGTAGTCTCTCCCCTTTGTTTTGAGGATTAGGGTAGAAGGTAGGTAAGTGTATAGCCTGATTCAAAGCTACCCTTGATACCACCTTTGGCATAAAGGACGGGTTGGTTCGTAAGGAAACTCTGTCCTGATGGAAGATGATAAAAGGCTGCACAGCCATGAGGGCTTGTAGCTCTGATACCCTACGAGTTGAGGTGATAGCCAGAAGGAAAGCTGTTTTCCAGGACAAATATTGCAAATCTGTTGAGGCAGCTGGCTCAAAAGGAGGCAAGGTCAGCTTTTCTAGAATGAAATTGAGATCCCAAGCAGGTATTGGTTGTTTCCTTGGGGGTTTTATATTCTTAGCCCCTCTGAGGAACAGTCTTAAGAGGGGATGAGAGAATAAAGGTGGATCAGTGTTGTATTCTGCAGAAATGGCTGAGGCATGGATTTTGATGGAGGAGAATGAAAGTCCACTGCTTAGCAGCTCAGCTAGATACTGTAATATTTGAGGTAAATTCAGTTTTCCAGGATTCTGGCCTTTTTTCTCATTCCACGCACAAAACCGTTTCCATTTTGCGGAGTAAGCTTTTCTAGTAGACGGCCTTCTGGCCTCCAAAATGACATCCTGCACCTCCTTGGAGAGTAGGGTCTGTTGTGATGTTAAGGAATCTTCCATGCGGCCAGATTGTTTTCAGCTGACTGTGAAGAGTTTTGAAGCTGTGCCGAGTCAGAAGAGGAGGCATTAGAGGTAGGGTCCATGGAGGGGAATGCATCAGGCTCCTCAGGAGTGGGTACAAGTGTTGTATTGGCCAGTCTGGAGCAATGAGAATCATCTTTGGTCTGTCTGCTCTGGTTTTTAATAGAACTTTGGGCAGCAGAGGAAGAGGTGGAAAGGCATAAACTGTCATTGTTGTCCAACTGAAAGAGTGTCCACTCTCCAGGCCTGTGGATGAAAAGTCCTTGAGCAGAATTTTGTCAATTGGTGATTTTTGTGGGAGGCAAAGAGATCTATGTCTGGCCTTCCCCATGCTTGAATTATCTCTGTAAAAACTTGAGGATGCAACTTCCATTCGTGTGGATCTGTCATATTTCTGCTTAGGTTGTCTGCCAGCGTGTTTTCTTTGCCTGGCAAGTACTGTGCTTGAAGTTCGATCTGTAATTCCTGAGCCATGTTCCAAAGTGACATGGCCAGCCTGCATAGGGGGTATGAATGGGTTCCTCCCCGTTTATGTACCACATTACTGTGGTGTTGTCTGTCCTTGTCAATAGTTGACCTGGATGCAGAAGGTCTTTGAAAGCTATAATAGCATTTATTACTGCTAGCATTTCCTTTTGATTGATGTGAAGGTGCTTTTCTTTTTGGGACCATTTGCCCTGAATGCACCGATCTGTCATGTGCGCCCCCCAGGCGTAGTCCGAGGCGTCTGTTGTGATGACTTGATTTGCTTGAGGCTTGCAGAAAGGGAGACCTGTGTTTGTTTGGCATGCTTGAGCCCACCACAGAAATTCCTTTTGAAGACATGGAATTAGTGGTATTATTGTTTCCAAACTGTGGCTGTGTTGAGACCATATGTTTTTCAGGTACCACTGAAGTTTCCTCATATGCAGCTTTGCACATGGGATTAGTAGGATGCAAGATGCCATGAATCCCAGAGCCTGCAGGATTTTCCTTGCAGTCAGCCTGGTGAAATTTGCTAGTGTTCTGAAGTATTGAGTTAGTTGCCCCTGCTTCTCTGGCGTGAGGTAGACCATCTGGGTGTGTGTGTCCAAGTTGGCACCCAGGAAAATTATTTTCTGAGAGGGTATTAGCCTTGATTTCTTTTTGTTGACTGTGTATCCCAGAGAATTCAACAACATTATTACAAAAGCCAGATGTTTCAGAAGTATGTGCTTGCTGTCTGCTTGGATCAGGCAGTCGTCCAAATATGGGTATATTTGTATCCCTTGAAGTCTGCAGTAGGCAATTACTGATGCCAGTCATTTCGTGAATACTCTGGGTGCAGTAGATAAGCCAAAGGGCAATGCAGAGAACTGATAATGGGTTGAACCTGCAAGAAATCTGAGGTATCTTCTGCAATTTTGTCTGATTGGGACATGCAGGTATGCCTCCTTGAGGTCCGATGTTACCAGCCAAGACTCCTTGCCCAGCATGGGAAGAAGCTGCTGTAATGTGAGCATCTTGAATTTTGGCACGAGTAAAAATGTGTTTAGGATGGATAGGTCCAAAATAGGTCTCCAATCTTTTCCCTTCCTTGGTACCAGGAATAGTCTGGAATAAAAACTTTGACCTTGTTCGTGAGTAGGTACCTCTTGAATAGCTTTCATGTCCATGAGATCTGAAATTTGTCTTTGTGCCTCTGCCCTTTGATTGTGTGGCAGGTTTGGCATGCCTCTCATTTTTGGAAGGGTGTGAAAATGGAATCTGTAGCCTCTGTTTATAATGTCCAGGATCCATTTGTCTTTTGTGACAATATGCCAATTTTTTGAAAATAATGCCAGTTTTCCGCCTAAGGGTGCTGCCATTTGAGCCTTGCTTGGCATGCAAAGTGGAAAGTCATTGGGCTTGCTTTCTGAATGGCTGCGAACTATCCCCACCACCTCTTTGTGTAGGAGCTTGCCATTGTCTGCCTCTAAACTATCCTTGAGATTGCCCTCTGCCCCTCGGGCACCTGTATCTACCTCTTTGGGGTCTGTCCGTAGCTGGAAAGGACCAATTTTTGGAAAGCCAATTTCTACTGATTTTCTACTGAAACGTGGAGGTTGTACCTGTAGAAAATCTTTCACTGTTTGCATTGATTTAGCCTTTTCCTCCATTTTCTTTAATACCTCCTCAGCTTTAACACCAAATAATACATCCTTTTGTAGAGGGGCATCTAGTAATTTAGCTTTGACATGATCTGGTAGGTTTGCTCCTTGAGCCAGGCATGTCTACGTATGACTGATCCTGTAACAGCAGCTCTACATGAGGCCTCTAGAGCATCAAAACCACATTGCAAGGTATGTTTACCCACTTGTTCTGCACTATGTATCAAATCCTGCAACTCCTTCAAGTCTGGTTGTTCAGGTTGTGACATTTTACTTCTCAACTGTGATAACAGAAACTGTTGGTACTTTAGCATATGGAACTGGCAGTTTAATGCCCTCATGGTTAAGGTGGCAGAGGTGTATACCTTTTTTCCCCACCTTTCTAAGGATCTGGAATCTCTCTCGGAAGGTAATGGGTTTTTAGCAGTGGAGGCCTTAATTCCCTTGGGGCCCTGCGAGATGGTTTCTGGGTCAGCCGCATGGCTTTTGTATAAAAATTGGTGTGAGTCAGGAACCCAGTGATACCGGTCAGGCTTGACTGGGGCTGGAGATAAAGAATCCGGGTTAAGGCAGGCCTCAGAGTACACATCATCTAGTATGTCTAAGACAGGAGGGTATAGCCAGAGGCCTGTGCTGGGGTAGCAAGAGAAAATCCCTAAGCCTTTTCTTGGAATCTGAGTACTCTTGGCCTTCCCAGTGGAAGTGTTCCCTTAAGGTATGCAAGGTTTCCCCAAATGGGTAATCCTCTGGGGGGGGGGGGGGGGACAGAGGGAATGGACTCCTCAGCATCAGAAACTTCAAAAGGGGAGTAAGAATGTTCCTATTCATCAGAGTGCTCTGAAATAATAGAGGCCTGGTCAGAGGAGGGGGATTCTTCCTCCACTCTGGGCCTTTTGTCCGGGGGGGGTTGAGAACCCCTGATAAGAGTAATCAAATCCTCAGCCATTTTAAGCATCTGTTTTTTAGGCATGGGGCCTGGAGAAGGGCCCTGTGGAGCTTGTCTCGAATGCATGGCTGCTTTAGACTTAGTGAAAGCCTTGATAGAAAAAGAAGAGGAAGGTCTGAAGACACCTTGAGAGGAGGCAGACCTGTCTACATTTTGAGATTCACCACCAAGAGTGGCTTCGGTATCTGTAGTCGGGGTGTGGGCCGAGGAGCCTGCACCTGGCACAGAAGACACCGCCAATGAAGTGTCGTCGGTAGGCAGGGGCTGCGTAGGCGCCTCGCTGAGAACCGGACCACCTGTAGTCGGCTTTGGCGTGGTGTCGGTAGAGGCCGCGGACCTAGTGTGTCGGTCCTTATCTTTGCGTTTTTTAGACAAAACTGGAGTCTGAGTATCCAACGACATAATATAGTTACATTTTTTGCCAAAATAGTGCTGGGCGAACTCCACCCGAAGCTTAATGGTGCGTTTGTTGAATGTAGCACAAAAACGACAGACCGAGACGTCGTGGTCTGGGCCTAAGCAAGGAATGCAGAGAGAATGAAAATCCTTATGCGGTATTTGCTTCCCACAAGAAATACAATTATTAACTTTGTCTGACATCGGTCTGAGGCAAGAAAAGTTTCCCCAACGGGGTACTTAGCTTTCAAGAAGACTTTGGTTGCAAAATTTTCGTAATTTCAGGAGCTGGCCGACCGGCACTTGCGAACTGCTTCTGCTTCGGGCTCCGCGCAGCAAGAAAGACTGAAGAAAATGGCGTCGGCTGGTTCTTTTATACCCCTGGCACACTGACGTCAGGGAAGAAGCGACGACAACCGATGCCGGACCTAGACTTTGGAATTCGGCCGACCGAGGACCCGCCTGACGGCAGGAGAACCCATCTGTTATGACTGCAGCTGTATGCACGATGAACATTTGGTAGTGACTGGCTCCCAGCTGGAAGCGGAGAAACTTTCTGGAGCGCCTGTTCATTTTGATATGGTAGTACGCATCCTGAAGGTCTATAGAGCACATCCAATTGTCCTGACCCAGAAAGGGTAGAATGGACTGTAGCGTGACCATCCGGAACTTCGTTCTTTGAACAGACTTGTTCAGCCTGCTGAGATCCAAAATAGGTCTCTAGTCCCCTGCCTTTTTTGGTACCAAAAAGAACTTCCGGATCCTTGCTGGTCTGCTGGGACTGGCTGGACAGCTCTTTTTCTTAGCAGCTTTGAAATTTCTAGTGCTGCTCGATCCCTCAGACCGGGTGGAACATCTGGAAGGGGCCCTTTTGGCTGTTGTGGGGAGTGAATAAAGGGAATTCTGTAACCCTCTGATATGATCGACCGTACCCATTTCTCTTGCGTGAGGGAATGCCAGGCTTCTGGGTACAGTGATAGTCTTCCCCGGAAGGTGGACAGTCGGGCAACTCCTCAGGGGTGTTGGAAGGGTTTGTCAGAGAAAGATTCTCTGCTACCCTGATTCTGCAGAACCCCCTGCCCCTTGGGCGGCGTCTATTATTGCTTCCTCCTCTGCCCCTGGAGGGAAGCTCACCACGTGCATCAGGCAGTACTCCCTGAGGTTTGCGGAACCACATTTTGCCACTCTTCTGACCCTTAGGATATGGTCTAGAAGGAGTGGAAAAACGGACTCCCACGGAAGAGAGAGCCTTGACTTCCTGCTCGCATCTGGTCAATGTATCTTTCACTTGAGGTCCAAACAAGGTATAACCATCAAAGGGGGTGTTAGTGAAGGACGCCTTGAAGGGGTCAGCAAAGTTACAAAGCCGCATCCAGGAGTGGCTCCTTAGAGCAATGCCCGTGCCTGCAGCCCTACATGCCCCATCAGCTGTATAGGAAATGAGCCGCATGGAGGAGTTGACAATCAAGATCAGGGTCGCCAGCTGGAAATAGAAGTTATGTTCTTACCATAACATTCCATGTTGGTTGTCTTCTTCTCGCCTTCTTCTTGCTGGATGGGTTCGGAGCCGTCCTCGGCTCCGACTCGGCCACTGTAAAAGCTCGAGAGTTGGTTCCACCGGCTCGAGGCTCCCCTTATATCCCACAATGCTAGGCGAGAGTTACCTCAGATCTCGTTTGTAAGCTAACCCCAGCTTATAATAGTAACAGAATAACTCTAAACAGAGTCCACCTCTAAAAACAGGAAGAAAGAAGGGTGACCTACATCCTGAACCAGGAAATATGCATAACAGCATATGCCTAAGAAAGAGGTGGTAGAAAGAGAGGTCACAATCACAACTCCTCTAGGTCTGTCCAGGCCAGGGGGAAGGAGGGTGGGACGCGAGAAGAAGACAACTAACATGGAACGTTATGGTAAGAACATAACTTCTATATGTTAAGTTGTCTATCTCGCCTTCATTCTTGCTGGATGGGACCGTCCCTAGCACCTTGTCCCGGTGGCCTAACGGAACAGACTCCTGAGAACAGTGGAACCAAAGTTAGCTCTATGCCTAGAAGCTAAGTCCAACTTATAATGAGAAATGAAAGTGTGAGGAGTAGCCCAAGTAGCCGCTGCACAAATGGTGTCAATAGGCAGTCTGTCTTGGAAGGCTAAAGAAGTAGCCAAAGCTCTGGTGGAATGGGCCTTAGGTTTATTAGGCAGTTTTTGGTGTCTAATTTCATATACAAGGGAAATCAAAGATGTTAGCCATCTGGATAATGATACCTTTGAAACTGAAAGTCCCTTTCTGCTTTCCGCATAGGAGACAAACAGCTGATCAGATTTTCTGAATTGTTTCGTTCTATCCAAGTAGTACCTCAATTGACGAACATCCAGGCAGTGTAATTTTTGTTCAGACCTATTGGAATATTCTGGAAAAAAGACAGGGAGGTCAATGCTTTGATTTAGATTTGACGTCGAGACCACCTTAGGCAAAAAGGACGGGTTAGTTCGTAAGGATACTCTGTCCTTATGAAACAATAGATAAGGAGGTCGACAGCTGAGTGCTTGAAGCTCTGAAACTCTTCTAGCTGAAGTAATAGCTACCAGAAAAAGAGTCTTCCATGATAGCAATTTTAAAGAACAGGAGACTGCAGGTTCGAAAGGGGGAAGAATCAAAGAAGCAAGAACTAAATTTAGGTCCCAAGGAGAAGGAGGATTTCTTATAGGAGGTCTGAGAAGAAAACCTCCTTTCAAAAAGGCTTTGCAAAGCTTGTGGGGCATTAAGGCAGATTCAGAAATACCCACATGAAAGTTAGAAATAGCTGCCAATTGAACTTTAAGAGTAGAGGGAGATGAACCTGCATGGAAGAGTTCAGCTAGAAAATCAAGGACTAATTGGATGGAAGCAGTGAAAGGATCTATGTCCTTTTCTTGAGCCCAATATGTGAAGCGTTTCCACTTACTCAAATAAATCTTCCGAGTGGAAGATTTATGGGAAGCTATCAAAATATCTCGAACAGAGTGAGATAACTGAGGAAGCCTGGCTAAGGTTGGAACTGGAGGAACCAAGCAGTGAGGTTCAGAGAGGGGAGGGAGCGATGAAACTGACCCGACTGATGGATCAAAAGATCTGGAACTAGGTCCAGATTCCACGGTCGCTCCAAAAGAAATTGATGTAGAAAGGGGAACCACACCTGTCGAGGCCAGTAAGGAGCAATGAGGATCAATGAGGCCTTCTGAGCGATAGCTTTCTGTATCACTTGAGAGATTAGTGGGAAGGGAGGAAATGCATACAGAAGTCCCCGGGGCCAAACTTGGACTAGAGCGTCTCTGCTGGGTTGGCCTGGTAAAGGGAATAGAGTGAAATATTCTTTGCACTTGCTGTTTTGGGGACTAGCAAAAAGATCGCAGCAAGGCTGACCCCACTTGAGGAAAATTTCTCTCACAACAGAGTCTTTCAGAGACCACTCGTGAGGCATGAGGATAGCTCTGCTCAACTTGTCCGCAATTTGATTGGACTTCCCGGGGATGTGCGTTGCTATCAGAAACCACTGAGAAGAAATCGCCCATTGCCACAGTCTGAGTGCTTCTCGACACAGGGGATATGACCTGGTTCCGCCTTGTTTGTTGATGTACCACACTACAGACATATTGTCTGTCTGGATTGCAATCGTTCCCAAGGGAAGAGAGTCTTGAAGGGCTTGCAACGCTAAAAGCACTGCTCTCATCTCCAGAACATTTATGTGCAAGTGGCATTCGTTTGGTTGCCATGTGCCCTGGACCGTCCTGCCCTGATAATGCCCCCCACCCGATCAGGGAGGCATCCGTTGTCAGAGTAGCAACCGGAGGGTGGAACAAAGGGTCTTCCCAACAAGAGCTGAGGGAAGACATCCACCACATGAGATGATTTTGCACGCGTGATCATAATGGTGTGAGACATTGGAAGTTCCTGGTATGACCATTGAGTAAAGAGCATCCATTGAAGGATCCGCATGTGGAATCTGGCTAATGGAAGCAGAGGTATGGCCGCCATAATTCCCAACATTTTCAGAACTAACCTGGCTTTGATTCTGTTGTTGTTGAAAAGGAGTGAGACCAGTTTGTGAATGTCTGTTATTCTCTGATATGTTAGTCTCAGACATGTCTACTGTGTCTAGATTTGCCTATGAAAGTAATAGCGACAAGGCGACAAAACAGACTTTTCGCAATTTATTGAAATGCCTAGCTTTTGACAAATGCGAAAAGTGTAATCCCTGGCCATCAGAAGGAGATGCTTGGTGGGAGCTGTGAGGAGCCAGTCGTCCAAATATGGAAACACCTGGAATCCTTGTCGTCTCAGGTGAGAAGCTACCACTGCCATGCATTTGGTAAACACCCGGCGGGCAGTGGTGAGACCAAAGGGCAGGGCCCTGAACTGAAAATGACTGGTTCCCAGCCTGAAGCGGAGGAATCTTCTGGAGCGTCTGTTCATTTTTATGTGATAGTACGCATCCTGAAGGTCTATAGAGCACATCCAGTTTCCTTTGCCCAAGAGGGGAAGAATGGATTGCAGCGTGACCATCCGAAATCTTGTTTTCTTGACTGATCTGTTCAAGATACTGAGATCTAAAATTGGTCTCCAGTCCCCTGTTTTCTTTGGAACTAAAAAGAACCTTGAGTAGATTCCGGATCCTTGCTGGTCTGCTGGAACTGGCTGAATTGCTCTTTTGCAAGCAGTTTTGAAATTTCCAAAACCGCTAGATCCCTTTGAGCGGTGGAACATCTGGAAGGGATTTTTGATTGGTTTGGAATGCGAAGAAAGGGATAGAATAGCCTTCGAAATGACGGACTGTACCCATTTGTCTTGAGTCAGGGATAGCCAGGCTTCTGGGTACAGTGACAATCTTCCCCGACTGCCTCGAAGGTGGGCAGTCGGGCAACACCTCAGGGATGCTGAAAGGGCTTGTCAGAGAAGGCTTCCCGATTGCCCTGGTTCTGCGGACCCCCTGCCCCTAGGGCTATCGCCTACCATTGTTATTCCCGCCTCTGCCTCTGGCGGGAAACGACTCTGTCGTCAGGCTAAGTCCCTTGAGATTGTTTACGGAACCACATCTTTCCACCTTTCTGGCCTTTGGGGTAAGGCCTAGAAGGAGTAGAGAAACGGACTCCGACGGCAGAAAGGGTCTTGCCATCAGTTTCGCACCTAGTCAAGGTTTCTTTCACTTGAGGACCAAAGAGGGATGATCCATCAAACGGGAGTTAGTGAAAGACGCCTTGAAGGGGTCCGCAAATTGCATAGCCGCATCCAGGCATGCCTACGTAAGGCCACACCTGTCCCTGCGGCTCTACTCGCTCCATCAGCCGCGTAAGAAATAAGACGCATGGAGGAGTTGGTTATGGAGTTAAGGGTAGCCAGCTGCGTGTTCATCTTATCTTGAAAACCCGCAGCTGTAGGGTCCTTTAACATTTCACTCGCTTCCTTGATCAAGTCCCTTTGAAGACGAGTAAAATGGCATAGGTAGTTCAGCGAATGCATGGTAAATGTCGCTGACGAGAACATCCGCTTCCCGTACCTGTCCATGGACCTAGATTCCTTGTTAGGTGGATGGACAGGTACTGAAGGATCAGCTAGCTCCTTCTTAGTGGCAGCAGCTACCACCATAGCATCCACAGAAACTCCTTTTGTTAAGAACTGTTTGTCTGCTGGTGCCGTTATGAACTTGGAGGGTCTCCTGGGAGTGGGGTCCACTGAATCAGGAGCCGTCCATGCCTTCTTAGCAACCACCTGCATGAGGGAGTCAAAGGGGGGGGGGGGACACCCAGGAGGTGGAAGGGCGAGAGCCAAACGCCTCAAGATACACAGATTCATCCTCCGAAGGGTTGAGGGCTGGCCAATTTCCCCTCTGCTTCAGGATCTCTAGAATGTCTGCAAATGAGACATCTTCAGAAGGGGAACGGGGGGAACCCTCAGAATCATCTAAATCTGTCTCAGACTTGATGGACTCAGGTGAGTCAATGTGTTTCCTCTTACACTTCCTCTTCCGAGGGGGCTCTTCTGCCAAATCAGGAGAGGCCTCGGAAGAGGATGAAATCCCCACATGGGGTTCCTGAGGAGCTGGCTCTCTGCGGTCCGGGATGAGGGAGTGAGTCGACTTGACCTGAGGCACCGTAGAGGGAGGGGCGGACGGAGCCGACTGTGGAGTAGAGCCAGGCTCTAACACACTCCGCATGACCTCGAATGCACCCCTGTCAGGCAAAGCCAGAGGTCCCGCCCGAGAAGCTAAGAACCTCCCTCGGCACCGACAGTGATGGCTCGAGGCGATGTCGGAGCCGAACTAACCAGCGCGGCACCGAGAGGGAGAGGGGTCGGACAAGGGTCCGATGCCACTCACCCTCGGAGCCGACGAGGGAAGTCCGCGCCGAGATTCTTCCAAGGAAGAAATCGGAGCAGACGACGGAGCCAAGACAATTGTATCGGCTCCGACGCTATCACAGTCTCGGTTCCGACGACCGGCCCGAGCTCAAGAGAGTCGAAGGAGGAATATATTGATGGACAAGGGCAGGCCTCGCCTGATGCGTCGGGCTCTGAAGCATCTGGGCCAGTGCCTCGGACTTAAGATGTCGACTCACTACCCTCTGAAGGTCATGATCCGACAGCCTCGATGACCTAGAGGACTGAGATCTTGGCCCGCTCAGACAGCAGGGGAGGCCCTGGAGCCGAGTAAACGGAGGCAAGGGACGGTGACCGGGACCTCTTCCTAGTTGTCGGCTCAAGGTCTGGTCGGAGCCGACACGGAATTTAATACCTCGGCTCCAGTCGGAGCGAGGAACCACAGAAACTGTGGACTGAGACTCATCGGCTCCAGCCGGAGCCGATGTAGACATAGGTTTAGAAACCTTAGGTCTCGGCTCAGTTGTCGGAGCCAAGACCTAGATGCCTTAGAGGGCTTCCCTGTAGATACAGAAAGGGAATCCTCTGGCTTGAGTAAGCCCTTAAAATTAATTTATTTTTCTTTCCTGTAGGACCCTGGGGCTGAAGCCATGGCACACAGCACAGGAGTCCTGCAGGTGCAAAGGTCCCAGACAGTAGACAAAAGAAGTGTGAGCGTTTGTCAGAGACATTTTCTGACAGCACGCATCACACTTCTTGAACTGAGACCTTTGCTTCTTTAGACATCTCTAAAGGTGTAATCACACACACACACAAACACACTAATTACACCCTGTCAAGTTTAAATTATAATAAAACACTAACTAGGTTTTAAAATAAGAAATAACACACACACTCCACTAGGAAAGAAAAAGGCCTGTAGGCCCAAGGGAAGAACTTAAAGTTCTTGAGGGAAAAACGGGAATTTTTTAGAAGGGGACAAAAATTTCTCTAAACTAAGGGAAATAAGTAAAAATATTAAAATTAAAGGGGTTTTAATAGACTAACTTCACAAGAAAAGTCACTTACCAAGAACCGGTAGAAAACCAACACCTCGATAGCTGTAGCGGCAAACGAGATCTGAGGTAACTCTCGCCTAGCATTGTGGGATATAAGGGGAGCCTCGAGCCGGTGGAACCAACTCTCGAGCTTTTACAGTGGCCGAGTCGGAGCCGAGGTCGGCTCCGAACCCATCCAGCAAGAATGAAGGCGAGATAGACAACTTAACATGTTTATCTTTTCCTGAGACCCCGCAGCAAATGGGTCCTGTAAGGTATCACCCAGCTCTTTGAGAAGGTCTCTTTGAAGACGGGTGAAATGGCACAAATAATTCAGCGACCGCATGGCAAAGGTCGCTGAAGAAAACATCCGCTTACCATACCTGTCCATAGTCCTAGATTCCTTATTAGGAGGATGGACAGGTACTGAAGGGTCAGCCAACTCCTTCTTAGTGGCCGCGGCCACCACCATGGCATCAACAGGGACGCCCTTAGTTAGAAACTGCCTATCAGAAGGGGCTGTAATAAATTTTGTAGGCCTCCGGGGAGTTGGTTCCATAGTATCCGGAGCTGTCCACGCCTTTCGAGCCACCACATCCATGAATGGGTCGAAAGGCGGAGACACCCAGGAGGTGGAAGGGCGAGAACCAAACGCATCTAGGTACACAGACTCTTCCTCGTAAGGGTTGAGGGCAGACCAGTTCCCCCTCTGCTTGAGAATCTCCAGGATGTCAGAAAAGGAGACATCCTCCGAGGGGGACCTTGGGGACCCTTCAGACTCATCCAGGTCGGTGTCTGATGTGACTGACTCAAGGGGGCTCCCCTGCAGGATCCGGGGAGGCCTCGAAGAGGAGGATACACCCAATGGGGCTACCTGGAACATTGGTTCTCGACGCTTGGGGTCAGGAGGGTAGGCAGAGGCTGAAGCAGGCACCATAGAGGGAGGGGCCGACGGGGTCGACCATGGCGCCTGTATGGGAGCCAGCACGCTCCTCATGACCTCAAAGGCACCCCTATCAGGCAGGGAAGAGGGACCCAACTCCGAAGAGATAAGGGCTCCCCCCGGCACCGAGAGGGATGGCTCCAAGGCCGATGTCTGGGCCGAACTCACCTGCGCCGAGGCTCCGAGAGGGAAAACGGGGTCGGACAAGGGTCCGATGCCACTCGCCCCCTCTGAGCTGACGAGGGAGTCTCGGCACCCGGATCCCTCCAAGGACGGAACCAAGGAAGGGATCGGAGCCGATAAGAGTGGTATCGGTTCCGACGCCCCAACGGTGCTAACCCCGACGACCTCCGGCTCCGAGCTCAAAGGAAGAGTAAGAGGAGGAATTGGAGCAGGCATTGGGGTAGCCACTGTCTGATGAGAAGGGCTATGCAACATCTGGGCCAGCGCCTGCGACTAAGAGCCTACTAACTACCCTCGCGAGGTCGTGATCAGACAGCCTGGAAGACCGAGAGGAGTGAGACCTATGGCTCCGCTCCGATAGTAAAGGGGACTTCGGAGCCAAACGCACCGACTCCAAGGAAGGAGATCGGGAACGTTTTCGGCTTGGAGACGGCTCCAATACTAAAGTCTGAGCCGACTGAGGCCTCAATGCGTCGGTTCCGGCCGGAACCGACGAGATAGGAGGTCCGCTCGGCGCTGGCTCCCGACATGGAGCAGACGGTTTGGCAGGCTTAGAAGGTCTACCGGACGGAGGCTTCGGAGAACCTTCAGGCTTTAGAAAGCCCCTAAGGATGAGCTTGTTTCTGCATTCCTGCAGGACTCTTGGACTGAAGGCGTGGCAGACAGAACAAGAGTCCTGCAGGTGCAGAGGGCCCAAGCAATATAGACAAGAAGTGTGACAGTCTGTCAGAGACTTCTTCTAACAGCACGAGTCACACTTCTTAAATCCTGAGACCTTGGTATCCTTGGACATGATACCACAGGACCGGGACAGAAAGTCTAGTCAAGCACACAAAGCACAAACACACGCAAAAACTTGAAAAGACCCACACAACAACTACTTTAAACTTCACTACAGGGAAGGGAACAAAAATCCACACACACACTCAAAGGGAATCCCCCAACTACCAACTAAATCCACACACACACTCAAAGGGAATCCCCCAACTACCAACTAAAGAAAAGGACCGAAGGCCCTATCCACCTTAAGGGTGGAAAGAGAGAAGAAACTACTGGAAAAAGGAGGGGAAAACTAGTCGGTACACTACTAATACTACTAGGACAAAAACTACTAAGAGAAAAAATTACAAAAACTAACGGCAAATATAAAAATTTTTAAATACGACCTGGAGCCGGTGAAAAATGCAACCTCGTAGCTGAAGCAGCAAACGAGATCTGGGTATATGACGCCTAGCATTATGGGACATAGGATAGCCTCGAGCCGGTAAAAATAGCTCTCGAGCTTTAGTAATAGGCAGAGTCTGAGCCGAACCCATCCAGCAAGAATGAAGGCGAGATTGACAACTTAACATCTATTTGAATTGTGCAATATGGGTCTGTACTATACAAAATATGTATTTAACATTTAAGTGAAATGTATATTATGGATTTGTGCTCTTTCTGTACTATGTATTTGTATTTCTCTGGAGCTTTTCTCCCCAGGACTCCACTGAAAATGGGCTCCTTGTAGCCCAATGAACTACCCTAGAAAACAAAAGTACAGTTTTGTACCTACCATAAATGTAGATGTTAGAGTGTACACCCTGCTGCAGTCGTCACACTTGGGTTATCCTGTCGTCAGGCGGTCCCACAGTCAGCCGAATTCCAAAGTCTTGGTCCGGCGTCAGTTTCTGTTGCTTCTTCCCTGACATCAGTGCGTCAGGGGTATATATAATGCATCAGACGCCATCTTCTTCAGTTTTTCTTGCCCCAGATGTCAGGTGCCCCCAAAAAGGTGGTCAGTAATTTGTACCAAACAAAGTAATTTTTTGCACAAACACAAAATCCCTCCAGCTATAAGCAAATACATCAGGAAGGTATTGTATAGATTTGGCCAGTTAGATCAGAGGGGATGGAGGGAGGGTAACCTGGACTGCAGCAGGGTGTACACTCTAACATCTACATTTATGGTAGGTACAAAACTGTACTATGTTCATCGTGTTACCCTGCTGCAGTCATCACACTTGGGTAGAATCCCAAAGCTATGGATGGGTGGAGGAGTTACAGAGGGTTAGAGGAGGCTAGAAGGCCCTGCAGAACTGCAGTGGCGAAGCCAGCCCTAGTCTTAGAGTAAAGTGGCAAGTGACATTGTTTGGTAAAAGTGTGTACTTAACTCCAAGTTGCAGCTTCCAAAATCTCCTTGGTGGTACCCCCGAGGAAGGCTGTAGATGTAGCTGTTGCCCTGGTAGAGTGGGGCCTAATGGTAGCAGGAACTGGTTTTCCATAATGGGTATAGTAAAAACGAATGCAATGTCCTATCCATTTGGAAATGGCTTGTTTTGATATAGCCTTCCCTTGTGAAGCTGTAGCATAGGATACAAAGAGCTGGTCAGATTTTCTGAAAGCCTTAGTTTTATCCAAGTAGTAGCAAAGTTGCCTGTGAATGTCCAAGGAATGCAGGAGTCTTTCTCCTTTGTTCTGCGGGTTTGGGAAGAAGGTGGGTAAGTGAATGGTTTGATTTAAAGACACAATGGAAACCACCTTAGCCATGAAGGAAGGATCAGTTCATAGAGAAACTCTGTCTTGATGGAAAATGAGGAAAGGTTCCACTGCCATTAGTGCCTGCAGCTCTGAGACTCTTCTAGCTGAAGTTATTGCTAGCAGCAGGGAAGCCTTCCATGATAGGAACTGTAGATCTGCAGAGAAAGCTGGTTCAAAGGGAGGTAGCATAAGTTTTTCCAGAACAAAATTGAGGTCCCATGTTGGTGTAGGTGCTCTCCTGGGGGGCCTAATGTTTTTTGCCCCTCTGAGGAACTGCCTTAGAAGTGGATGCGAAAATAAGGGTGGCTCTGTGTTGTAGTGGGCTGAAATAGCTGATGCATGGATTTTAATAGAAGAAAAAGAAAGTCCTTTGTGCAACATCTCAGTTAAATACTGTAGAATCTGAGGCAGGTGAGGCTGAAGTGTGTTTTGGCCTTTAGTTTGGTTCCACGCACAAAACCTTTTCCATTTGTCCGCATAGGCCTTCCTGGTGCTGGGCCTCCTAGCTTCCAGAATAACATCCATAACTGCTTTGGAAATAGGAGCTGGCTGGATGTTTAGGTGATTTTCCATGCAGCCAGATTTAAGGTTTTTAACTGGCTGTGAAGAATCTGATTGTTTTGCTGTGTGAGCAAATGGGCAGTTTGTGGTAAAATCCAAGGTGGGCCCTGGGCCATATTCCTCAATAGTGGGTACCAGTGCTGGCGTGGCCAGTCTGGGGCTATGAGTATCAGTCGTGGTCTCTTCTTTCTGACTTTCAGAAGCACCTTTGTGTGGAGAGGCAATGGAGGGAAGGTATATACTGTCAGGTTTTCCCAGCTGAATGAGAGTGCGTCCACTTTCCAAGCTTGATGGTGGTGTCCTTGTACAAAATTTTGTTAGTTGATTTGAGGACTGGCAAACAGGTCTATGTCTGGAAGGCCCCATTTTTGAGTTATCATTGCAAATACTTGTGTATCCAGTTTCCACTCGTGGGGATCCATGATGTTTCTGCTGAGGTCGTCCGCCAATGTGTTCTTTTGTCCTGGCAGGAATTGAGCTTGTAACCGAACTTGGTAAGCCGGAGCTGTGTTCCACAAGGTCATTGCTTGCCTGCATAGAGGGTAGGAGTGTGTACATCCTTGTTTATATACCACATTACTGTGGTGTTGTCCGTCCTTATTGTAAGTTGTCCTGGATGCAATAGACTCTTGAAGGCTGTCAGAGCATTCTGTACAGCTAGCATCTCTTTTTGATTGATGTGCAGATTCCTTTGATCTGCAGACCATACGCCTTGAACGCACTGTCCTGCCATGTGTGCCCCCCAGGCGTAGTCAGATGCATCTGTTGTCCTAGTTTGCCTGGCTGGAGGCAAGGTGAAAGGCTGACCCCTTGTTGAGGTGACATGCCAGTGATCACCATAGAAACTCCTGTTGTAGGCAGGGAATGAGAGATATTGGGTCCAAGCTGTGGCTGTGTTGAGACCATACGCTTTTTAGGTACCACTGTAATTTCCTCATATGCAGCTTTGCAAATGGTATTAGTAGTATGCAAGATGCCATGAAGCCCAAGGCCTGCAGAAATTTTCTTGCAGGAAGTTGAGTCTTTGCTGCCATTGTTTTGAAATATTGAGTCGGTTGTAGTTTGTCTGGCGTCAGATAAGCCTTCTGGGCCGTTGTATTCAATCTGGCACCCAGGAATGTCATATTTTGTGAGGGTACTAGTTTTGATTTCTTTTCGTTTACTGTGTACCCCAGGCAACTTAGAAGATGTTTTACAAAAGCCAGATGTTGTAAGAGGATGTCCTTGCTTTCTGCTTGGATGAGGCAGTCATCCAGGCATGGGTATATTTGAATTCCTCTTTGTCTGCAGTACGCAATTACTGGTGCCAGGCATTTTGTGATGACCCTGGGCGCAGTAGATAAGCCAAAGGGCAGTGCAGAGAATTGCTAATGGGTTGAACCTGCAATGAAACGGAGGTATCTTCTGCAATCTTTTCTGATAGGGACATGCAGGTATGCCTCCTTGAGGTCCAATGTTACTAGTCATGCTTTCTTGCCCAACATGGGAAGAAGCTGCTGTAGTGTTAGCATCTTGAATTTGGGTACTTGTAAGAAGGTGTTTAGAATTGAAAGGTCCAGAATTGGTCTCCAGGCATTGTCCTTTCTGGGAACTAGAAAGTCTTGAGTAAAATCCTTGGCCTTGCTCTCGAGTAGGTACCAGTTGAATGGCTCTCATGTCCATGAGAACTGTAATTTGTTTTTGTGCCTCTGCCCATTGATTTTGTGGCAGGTTTGGCATTCCTCTTTTCATTGGCAAGGTGTGAAAATGGAATCTGTATCCTCGTGAAATTATGTCTAGGACCCATTTGTCCTTTGTGACAATGTGCCAGTTGTCTGAAAAAAGTGTGAGTTTTCCTCCCAAGGGGGCTGCCAGAGTGTTGCTTGGCCAGATGAGGTGCAAGTCATTGTGTTTGCCTTCTGGTAGTTTGGGACCCGTCTTCTCCTCCCTTCTGTGCTGCAGTGCCCCATTGTCGAGGTTTGTACTGGGCTTGTGGTTGTCCTCTGCCTTTTGGACGTCTGTATTTACCCCTCTGTGGCCTGTCAGTAGCTGGAAAGGACCAATTTTTTGTTGGCCAATTTCTGCTGAAGCGAGGGGGCTGTACCTGTAGGAAATCTTTGACTGTCTGCATAGATTTTGCCTTATCCTCCATTTTCTTTAAGACTTCTTCTGCTTTAACTCCAAAAAGAACATCCTGCTGTAAGGGAGCATCTAGAAGCTTTGCTTTAACATGATCAGGCAGAGTTTGTTCCTTTAACCAAGCATGCCTGCGTACAACAGACCCAGTGACAGCTGCTCTGCAGGAAGCCTCCAAAGAATCAAACCCACATTGTAAAGTATGTTTGCCCACCTGTTCAGTTGCATGCAACAGATCCTGCATTTCTTTCAATTCAGACTGTTGAGGGAGTGTGCTGATTTTTTGCTTTAACTGAGACATTAGAAATTGCTGATATTTTAGCATGTGAAACTGGCAATTTAGTGCCCTCATAGCTAGAGAGGCTGAGGTGTAAACCTTTTTCCCCCACCTGTCTAGAGCTCTGGAGTCCCTTTCAGAGGGTACAGGATTTTTAGCCATAGAAGCCTTAGTCTCTGGATCAGCAACAGGACTTTTTTTTAAGAAATTTGTGGGAATCAGACACTCTATAGTATCTGTCAGGTTTGGCCGGAGGAGGAGGCAGAGAGTCTGGGTTCAAACTGGATTCTAAGTAAACATCATCCACAACGTCTAAAACTGGGGGGATGGCAAGTGGTCTGTGCTGGGGGAGTAAAAGAAACTCTGAGCCTTTTCTTTGAGTCAGTAGTCCTGACCTTCCCAGTGAAAATGTTCCCTCAGTGTGTAAAGTTTCCCCAAAGGCGTACTCTTCAAGGGGAGACGCTGAGGGAATGGAATCCTCGGCATCAGAATCTTCAAAAGGGGAGAAGGAGTAATCTTGGTCCTCTGAGGAGCCTGAGGAAATGGACACTTGTTCAGAGGATGCATAATCTTCCTCTTGTCTAGGCCTTTTGTCAGGAGGGGGTTGGGAACCCCTGATTAAAGAGATCAAATCTTCAGCCATTTTGAGCATCTGTTTCTTAGGCATGGGGCCTTGAACAGGGGACTGAAGTGCAGTCTTTTTAGGTTTAATAGGAGTCTTCGTCTTGGGATACGTTTTAATGGTGAGCGTCGGTCTGAAGACTCCTTCAGAAACCGAAGGTGCTTCTGCAGCACCGACATCTTTTTCAGCAGTGTCGTCGGTAGGGGCTGAACAAAATGGCTGCATCGGCCTGGTACTTTCTGCCAAAAGTTCTGAAGCGGTCTCGGGTTCCAGATCTGCGGTAGTCAGGGGCTGCGTCACAGCCTCACTGAAGACCAGTGAACTGGAGACCAGACCAGCCGAGGCCTCGGAGTCTGGCTTGGGTCTAGGCTGCCTGTCCTTATCCTTGTGTTTTTTGTGCACGCCGGTAGTCGGTTGCTCTGACGGAGTGTAGTTAAATTTTCTACCGAAGTAGTGTCATGCGAAATCAAAGCGTCTTTTTATAGGACGCTTATTAAACAGAGCACAAAAACGACAACTAGTGACGTTGTGGTCTGGGCCTAGGCAAGGTATACAGTAAGAATGAAAATCCTTATGAGGTATTTGCTTCCCACAAGAAATACAATTGTTAACTTTTTCTGACATCGGTCAGAGGCAAGAAAAGTTTCCCCAACGGGGTACTTAGCTTTATTGAAGACTTTGGTTTGAAAATCTCAGGAGTCTGCCAACCGGCACTTGCGAACAGCTTCTGCTTCGGGCACCGCGTGGCAAGAAAGACTAAAGATGGCGTCAGATGCATTATATATACCCCTGGCACATTGACGTCAGGGAAGAAGCGACAGCAACAGATGCCGGACCAAGACTTTGGAATTCCTGCCGACTGCGGGACCGCCTGACGACAGGATAACCCAAGTGTGATGACTGCAGCAGGGTAACACGACGAACATCTGCAAAATAAATAAATAAATAAATACATTTCTTAAATTTGGGTTCCTACAATGCAGGAGAGGAGAGCTGAAGAGTTAACTTTGACTTTAAGTCATTTTATTTGTGAAAGATGATCTCTACCCGTCTTTAGTTTTAGCCTCTGGCTCAACAGCTTCAGATTGTTTGAATCATTTAGAAACCAGAAGACGCAAAATGTCTGAATATAAAGGAAACATAAGTGTGTGGTTCACTAACCTAAACCAATAAACTAACACCTGGAAATATAGGAAAGGATGTTTAGTATACATCTATTGATAAAGAGAGAAGTTCATGAAATAAAATGGAACATACTGACTTTGTGTTTGTTAATGTACTTAAGTGTTATAAACAGTACCACATCTTAACGAGCACCATATGTGAAATTACCTCCTTGATGTACTCCTGGCCAACTCCTATTGTCATTCTCCCTAGCTCGAAAATGGAACTCACTTCCCTCCCCATATCTGAACTACCTAGAACCTCTCCAATTTCAAAACTTTATTCCATTCTTCTCTCTCTTCTGCTTGGGAGTGCTCCTGATCCCACCCTCCTAACTCCATCCTCTTCTCTCACTTACTTCAACCTTCTATCTCAAAATTCTACCCAAGTCTAGCCATCCGGTTTTCCTTCTTAGTCTTTCTCTTATAATTACTTAATCCCTTTTACACTTTAAATAGTATAGGCATTTGTTTTCCCCACACAAAACAGAATGCTTTTCATCTCATGAGGGTTCAAAATCTAATTATGGCACACTACACAAATGCTATCACTTCTTCTATCCCTGTATCAATAGATTTGTATTAATTTTTATCTTGTAAGGATTTTAATAACTTCTGCTGATTTTGGCTGTTGCAATATCTTGTATTAATTTTGTATTAATTCTTGCTGATCTTTATTGTGTATGTATGTATGTATATGGAGCTTTTCTCCCCGGGCCTTCATTGAAAAAAGGCTCACCTCAGCCCAAAGGACTTTCCCAGTTAACAAACGGCAAATAAAATAAATAAATAAATATTATGTGATAAGTAGTATTTGTTGAGAGAAAGGGAGTGTGTGTGTGCTGCACGTGTGTGTACCTGTACTTATCTCCCTTAATGCTAATCGCTTAATACCCATTGCATAACAGAATTTCTAAAATGTGTTTAGCTATTTAAGTTTTTGGTTCCCACCACAGTTGTTTCTCATTAGCTGTGTTCTATAGCCCCTGCTTGATCTTCACTACACCTTCTCTCAGTACCTGACAGATATACCTATTTGAACTAGGGCCGTACAGGTGGGGAAAACCTTAGTATAAGCAGTAAGAGAGTGCGCAGAGAGTTTGAGGGTAACCTGGTATGGCACCATCCCAGCACTTGTTGACGCCCCCCCCCCCCCCCGAGTGACTTAGTCCATTGTCTTCCCAGTTCCAAATGCAGATTACATATGGACATATCTCTACACAGGTATGCTTGTCTCCACCAGGAACTGCAGTCCTTGGCTGTAAATTGTCCCCCTCCTTTGGAATACATAAGCTGGCAGAAATGCTGCTGTACTGTATTCTCCAAGTCAGTTCTTCCTGGATCAGGTTTGCTAACTGAGCCAAAGTTGTCTGAGCTACAGCGGGGGCTCCATCCATCTGTGCCATGGAACCATTTCGCATAGAAGTTTTAAAGATTTCTTTTGTAATACTTTTACTGTTTAGACTTAGATGTAGGTGCTGTATATCAGAAGGGCTTTCTTGATTATCATGTTTAGATACAGTACCTCTGAGATTGAATACACTGAAGTGAGCGAAATATAACCATACATCTGGATTCAGTCTTTTTTTCATGGACAGAGGCCAGTGCTACAACTAATTGTATAAAATCCAGAGTTTTTGTCACTTTGCAATGTCCCACTAGGATACTGTAATATGTTAATGATCAATTGAAAACAGCACCAGATTAACTGCTACACTACTTTGTTATCTTTAACAAATTGCCCTGTTTTATGTGACAGAATTGAATTCATTATGTATTGTTTTAGTTACTCCAGTATCCAAGCGTCTTTCAGGACAGCTTCTTACCTTTAAATGTGCACTGAAAAGAAAAAAAAAAAAAAAAAAGAGTTGTACCTTGTGTCATTACCTAGTAAACCATTTATTCCTCTACTATTACTACTTTCTAAGTAGTGTGATATAATATCAGGTATGAGTTCTATCTGTATCTAGTGGCCAGTGCTATGACCATAACCTAAATGTTCCTTTAGAACCATTTATTAGTTGGATTATGGGTTTCCCTGTGACCAGTGGCATACCTAGCATATTTGACACCTGGAGCAGAACTTTTTTTTTTAAACCCTTCCCCCAGTGGAATTTTTTTCTAACATGTCCTCTATGGCAGTTTTTAGTAATTTACCATGAAATTAAACTAAATAATAGCCAGCAAGGCTCAAACTACAGGCAGTGATCAAATTCCTGAAAGACTCGGCCATCCTACAGGAAGACTTGTTCCAAACAAATAACTAGTACCAGTATCGTGGACTAAAGATAAAATGTCTCAACAATGATTAT
Organism: Protopterus annectens; assembly: GCF_019279795.1. Taxonomy (NCBI): domain Eukaryota; kingdom Metazoa; phylum Chordata; order Ceratodontiformes; family Protopteridae; genus Protopterus; species Protopterus annectens. The sequence continues at coordinate 1,377,722,575 of NC_056739.1, forward strand.
CACCACCTTTGGAAAGCAGAGTACAACATTGACAACAAAAACTTAAGAGTTGACCCAGTAGTTTGGGATTTGGTAACTTATGTGCACAGGTGACCCCAAATTCTTAGGAACAGCTCAGGATGAATCATACTTAGCGATATTCTGCAAAATCAAGAACAGTTTCAATATGGTTTTACAAATACAGCACCAGACATACTGTAAAGATTGCAGCACGTGTCATGCAAATGCACACTGGTCTTGTAAAGGCAGACTATAAGCTAAGCAAACAATGAGAGTAACTTGCAGAAAAATATATTAGGCGAATGCAAGGACACTCTGTAAAAAGTACAGTTGTGTACACTTACCATAAATGTAGATGTTAAGAGTCTATTCACTGTTGCAGTCATTACATTTGGGTAATCTGCTGGCAAGGTTGCCCTCAGTCGGCCTGAATAACAGTGTCTTGGGTCCTGCGTCAGTTGCGGTCTCCTCTTCCATGTCAGGTCATCAGGGGTATAAAACATGCAGCCGACACCATTTTATCCAGTTTTTCTTGCCCCAGGTGTCAGGTGCCCCACAAATGGGGAGCAAAAAAAAAAAAATATATATATATATATATATATATATATATATATATATATATATATATATATATATGTGATATATATATATATATATATATATATATATATATATGTGATATATATATATATATATATATATATATATATATATCTATATATCTATATATCTATATATCTATATATCTATATATCTATATATCTATATAAACAGAAACATATGTAGATGCACATTTAGCAACATAAACTTTACCTTTATCTAAAAGCAAATACACCACAAAGGCTTTAGTATATAATGAAGGAAAGAAAAGTTATAGAAAAGGGGGATGGCGGGTGGGTAGCCCGGACTGCAACAGTGAATACACTCGAACATCTAAAATTTATTTTAAGTGTACACAACTGTACTATGTTCTTCGTGTTTCACTGCTGCAGTCATTACATTTGGGTAGAATCCCAAACCTATGGATGGGAGGATGGAACTTTTAGTTATGTACTTACCATAACTTCGGATGTATGGGATCCATCTCGCCTACATTCATAACTGATGGGCTCGGAGCCGATCCATCGGCTCCAACTCGGCCAACTAGTACACTAGAACGAAGTCTCTTATTGGCTAGGCTACCCTCTATCCCAGGATGCACCACACCTGCTTCCCAAGATCTTGTTTGTTCGCTTTCATACTTACATGCAAACACAGAAAAAATAGTAGTTACTACAACCAACTAAAGTTCTTCAAGAGAAGATCTCCAAATGGAACTACATTTCCTCTAAATCCGCATGGGAGGGGGAAGGAGGGTGGGTACGTATGAATGTAGGCGAGATGGATCCCATACATCCGAAGTTATGGTAAGTACATAACTAAAAGATGTAATGGGATCCTATCTCACCTACATTCATAACTGATGGGACAGCGTCCCTAGCACCTAAATCCTGGGTGGCTCATTGGAAAACACTCCTGAGAACTGTGGAACCAAAGGAAGCCCTGCCTCGAGAAACCACATCTAGCTTGTAATGAGAAATGAAAGTGTGCGGAGAAGTCCAGGTAGCCGCAGCACAAATATCATCTATTGATAATTTGGAGTGAAAAGCTACAGAAGTAGCTATTGCCCTGGTAGAATGAGCCCTGACTGGAAAGGGAAGCTCTTTGTTAGCCTGTGAATAAATGAAAGATGCAATCTTTAATCCATTTAGCTATGGAGGTTTTAGCTACTGGTTGACCTAATTTGTTTATTGCAAAGGAAACAAACAGTTGATTTGATTTCCGCGTCTGAGCAGTTCTATTCAAATAAAAACACAGTTGTCTATGGACATCCAACTGATGAAGAATATATTCTGCGTTATTAGAAAACTCGGGGAAAAAATACAGGGAGCTCTAGAGCCTGTTGAATGCAGAAAGAAGAAGCTACCTTTGGTAAAAAGGAGGGATTTAATTTCAGGGACACTCTATGCTTGTGAAATTCAAATAAGGAGGATCAGAACAAAGAGCTTGAAGCTCTGAAACCCGCCTGGCCGAAGTTATGGCCCAGGAAACCATAATACTTGGTGATTTCAACATCGATTGGAAAACCTGTACAGCCCAGCAACCTACTAACCATATTAATCTCCATGGTTACTCTCAATTAACAACAACTACAACTAGAATCCATAAACCAAATAAGAAAGAAACAATCCTAGACTGGATTCTAATTAATAACGCCCCCAGCAACTATACTCCAGGGACACTTCCTGACAGTATTAGTGATCACATACTTACATATGTTATCAGACAAAAACTAAATATTCCTAATATGCATAAAATAAGAAGATGCCGCTCAAAAAGATTTTTCAACCCTGATAACTTCCTTACGGAATTACAGGCATGTGACTGGTCACCTTTATCACACCTTGAACTTAATGAAGCAGTTACCTATTTTAACACAAGGTTTCTGCAAATCCTTGACTATCATGCTCCATTCCACTCTACCAGGATAAGAGCCAAAATTGCCCCTTGGCTAACAAAGCAAACAAAAGAAAAAAATGATCCTTAGAAATAAAATCTGGGCTAAATGGAAAGCTACCAAATCTCCATCTGATCATCTCCTCTACAAACAGTTAAGAAATACTACCAAGAAAGACACTCAGAGACAAAAAGGATTTTTATCTTCACCTTCAAAAAACTACACAAAATACCCCTCAAAAATTTTGGTCAGGTATTAATAAACTTCTTAAACCAGGATATTCTCCTACTCCTACCCCCTCAGGATTTAACCCTAACACCTCTACTCAGATCCCAGATGCCTTTAATAACTACTTTACAGAAGCCATTCTAACCCTAGCCAACTCATTACCAATACCTACTGCATCCTCACAAAATACCTCTCCAACCTCTACTAATGCCTTTCAAATCCAACCTGTCTCATCATCTAGCATATATAAGCTTCTCTTAAAACTAAAACCTTGTACCCCATCCGCTGACCAACTCCCATCCGAATACTTACAAATTTCTGCAAAAGCTATTTATCACCCAATATCTATTCTGATAAATAGGACCATCTCTGAAAGGAAAATCCCTTCAGTTTGGAAAATATCTCACATAGTTCCCCTTCATAAAGGGGGCCCTTCTTCTGAATTATCCAATTATCGTCCTATTGCCTTACTGTCCCCATTAGCTAAGATAATGGAAAGGTGCATACACAAACAATTTCTTAACTACCTTCTTCAAAACAACCTTCTAGCTGACTGTCAACATGGTTTCAGGCCCCACCATAGCACTACAACTGCCCTTCTTTCCTTTGCTGACTCCATAAATAAAAATCGAAATAATAACCGTTTCTCTTCTGCACTATTCATAGATCTATCAAAAGCTTGTGATATGGTTAACCATAACATACTTCTTGAAAAACTTAACATCCTCTCTTTAAGCTCGCATACTTTACAGTGGTTTAAAAGCTATCTCGAAAACAGGCAACAAGCAGTGCTTTGGGAGAACAACCTATCGTCCTTACTCCCAGTAAATGTTGGTGTTCCACAAGGATCCTTGGACCCCTTCTTTTCTCAGTATTTATTAATGACCTTTATTTGAATGTGCCACAAGCAACCTGCATCCAATATGCAGATGACTCGACATTGATCTGCTCTGCTACAAATATTCCCTCTCTCCAGTCCATCACCCAAACAACCTTTCATAACGTTGAAAAATGGTTTACGCAGCACTGCCTCCTCCTTAACCCCAAAAAAACAAAGCTTCTTCTCTTTACTCCTACTAATAAATCTCCTACACCTTTCTTTACTATCACCTCAAATAATTCTACCTGTATTAACCCTGACAATACCACTCGACTATTAGGCGTAACCATTGACAACCATCTTAACTTTGATGACCAAATTAATAGTACTATTAAAGCTGTTAATAAAAAAATTGGGACACTCTACAGAATTAAACCCTTCCTTAACCCAGCAGCTAGAAAAAACATTGCACAGACCCACCTGCTTTCCACCCTTTTTATGCTTCAGCGATATATACCACACTATCTAAAAATAACATCAACAAACTCTCTACCTGCTATAACAGTATAGCTAGATTCATTAATGCTACTCCCCTTAGAACTCACCACTGTCACAACCTGAAACAACTAAATTGGCTAGAACTAAATAACCACCTACTCTACCAACAACTACTTATCATTCATAAAACCCTTCATTTCCCTGATAATACTCCGAGCCTGGCTATACTTATTTCTCCATACAAGAACCTAGCCACACTTCGTTCTGCCAATAAGTATCTAGTATCCATAACTAAATCATATAATAAAGCTGGGGATGCGCTATTTTCAAATTCCATAGGTAAACACTGGAATCTACTCCCTCAAGAAATAGCTACTCTAGAGTCCACCTCTCTGTTCAAAAGACAAGTCAAAGAACATCTGACTTCTCAATGGCTATGTCCCTGTACCAATCCCGACTGAAAGTATGTCTCAATATGCCGGCCCTACCTGATACCTTCTGGATTTGAGAGTTGAATCTTAAGGGATGCCTTCTATTTTTTATTAACCTTAGTATTTAGTTCTTTTTTTTTTTTTTTTTGTATAACTTGACTTAAAAGTTTTTAAATGTTATTGCTATCCTCTCTTGTACCTTGTATAATTCTATGAAGAAACATTTTTTATTGTTATAAATCACTGTGGTTTTATCTGTACTGGAGCTTTTCTCCCCGGGCCTCTACTGTAAACGGATATATGTCCAGCTAGACTAGCCCGGTCAACAAATGTAAAATAAATAAATAAAAAAATAAAAAGGCGGTTTTCCAGGACAGAAATTTCAAATCGCAGGTAGCAGCTGGTTCAAAAGGGCGGGCAGTTAAGGCAGCAAGAACCAAATTTAGGTCCCAAGGGGGAACAGGATGAGATATTGGGGGCCTAAGGAGCCATGCTCCTTTAAGGAAAGACTTACAAAGTTTGTGAGACATTAATGCAGGTTCAAAAGAAGCATGAAAATTAGAGATAGCCGCTAGTTGAACCTTAATCGTGGAAACTGAAGAGCCCAACTGAAAAAGAGAGGCCAAGAAATTCAAGACCTCCGATACTGGGGCGGTAAGAGGATCTATACCTCGTTGCTGAGCCCAGAAGGCGAACCTTTTCCATTTGCTGGAATACAGTTTGACAGTGGAAGGTTTGAGAGAGAAAGACAATATGTGGATCACCTCCGGAGAGAGGGAATTGTCCCGGACTAAGGATGGAAGCGGAGTAACCATGCCACCAACCTCAAGGACGCGAGAGATGGGTGAGACTGTCCTGACTGATGAGTCAACAGGTCCGGCACCGGGACCAGAAACCATGGGTCCAGAAACCATGGACCTTCTACCGCATACCTCCGAAGGAAGGGAAACCAAACCTGATGAGGCCAGTGCGGGGCAATCAAAATCATTTCGCTCTCCAGGTAAATTGCCTTCTGTATCACCCTCGGCAGGAGGGGAACCGGAGGGAAGGCATAAAGGAGACCGGGGGGCCAAATGTGGGTTAGAGCGTCCCTGGTAATCTGTCCCCGAGAGGGGATCAGAGTGAAGAACTCTCTGCACTTCACATTGTGGGGGCTGGCAAACAAGTCGCAGCAAGGGAGACCCCATTTGGCGAAGATTTTCGCAGCCACTCTTTGGTTGAGGGACCACTCGTGGGGTAACAGGATGGTCCTGCTTAGTCTGTCCGCAATCACATTGGATTTCCCCGGTATGTGCGATGCCATTAGGAAGCGGTTGGTAGCTACCGCCCAGTGCCAAAGTCTCATGGCTTCTCTGCACAGTGGGTATGACCTGGTCCCACCTTGCTTGTTTATATACCAAACCACCGACATGTTGTCGGATAGGATAGCAATCAGACCTTACGGGAGAGCGTGATGGAGAGCTTGTAGTACCAAGAGTACCGCTCTCATCTCCAGGATATTGATATGCAAATGCGCTTCCTGGAGTTGCCATGTGCCTTGGACAGACCTGCCCAGGTAATGACCCCCCCACCCTACCTGGGAGGCATCCGTGGTCACAGTGGCAACGGGGGACTGAGGAATAAAGGGTCGCCCCCTGGTCGAGATTGGATCGGAGGAGCCACCAACGCAGATCTCGACGGCAACTCTCCGTAATTAGAACTAAGTGGTTCAAGGGGAGTTCCTGATAGGACCATTGAACCGACAGAAGCCATTGCAGAACCCGCATGTGGAGTCTGGCTAAGGGGACTAGGAGTATAGTTGATGCCATCGAGCCCAACACCTGTAGAATCAGATGGGCCGGAGCTCTTGATAGGGGGAGGCAGGATCTGACTTGGTTCTGCAAAACTTGAATTCTTGCTGCCAGTAAGAAGGCGCGCATCCTTTTTGTATCTAACTTTGCGCCTATAAAGGTAATACGCTGAGATGGCTGTAGTACAGATTTTTGCCAGTTGAAAGTAATTCCCAGGAAACGGCCCAAGGTGACCGTGGCCATGAGCGCCTGAAATGGTAGATGCATGGAGGTGGCAGTAAGGAGCCAGTCGTCTAGATAAGGAAACACTTGGAATCCCAGACTTCTCAGCTGAGCAGTCACCACTGCCAGACACTTGGTGAACACCCTGGGGGCTGTGGTGAGACCAAAGGGCAGCGCTCGGAACTGGAAATGACTGTCTCCCAGGCGGAAGCGTAAATGTCTCCTGGACTCTTGACCTATCAGAATGTGATAGTAAGCGTCCTGGAGATCTATGGAGCACATCCAGACATCCTTCTCCAATAGTGGGAGAATGGACTGAAAGGTGACCATTCGGAATTTGGACTTTTTCACAAAACGATTCAATGAACTGAGGTCCAAAATGGGCCTGAAGTCCCCTGTCTTTTTTGGCACCAAAAATAATCTTGAGTAAGTTCCTGATCCGATCTGATCGGTGGGGACAGGCTGGATGACTCCTTTTTCTAGCAGCTTTGAAACCTCTATTGCTGCCTGATCCCGCTGACTGGGTGGCACGTCCGGGATTTCCCTTACGGGAAGGGTTGGTTTGATGAAGGGAATGAGATAGCCTCCGGTTATAATCCGGAGCACCCACTGATCACTGGTAATAGCTTCCCAAGCTTGTGGGTGTTCCGCAAAATGACCCCCGACTGGCTCCGGAGCTGCACAGTCGGGCACCAACTCAGGGACGTTGAGTGTAGGAAGAACCATGAAAGGAATCGTGGTCTCCAGAGTTACGGGGGCCTCTGCCGCCTCTGGGGAGGCGTCTTCCTGAATTCCCCCCCCCCCCGCCTCTAGAGGGGGGATCACTAGGTGGAGTAGGGAAAGACCTCAGAGTTTTTCTGAACCACATTTTCCCTCCTCTCTGGGCCTTGGGGTAAGGCCTAGAGGGAGCGGAAAAACAGGCCCCAACGGCAGTCAAGGTCTTGCCCTCCTGCTCGCACCGATCCTTATTCGAGGCTGTAGAACCTATCGGGCTTAGCAGGGGCCGGAGGTAATGAATCAGGAGCAGTACAAGCATCATTAAATGCATCATCTACAACAGACAGAACTGGAGGTATAGCTAAAGGCCTATGTTGTGGTAAATGCAAAAAGGTTCTAAGCCTTTTTCTGGAGTCTGAAAAATCTTGGCTCTTAATTGTTCCCTCATAGCATGCAAGGTTTCCCCAAAGGAAAATTCCTCAGGTGGAGAGGCAGAAGGGATGGACTCTTCAGCATCAGAGTCTTCATAAGGGGAAAAAGGAGCCTCTGGAGGGTCTGTATTATCTGAATCAGAGGAATCATCTGTGGAAACTGGCTCAGGGGGCTCTGCTCTAGGCCTCTTCTCTGGAGGTGGGTGAGAGGCCCTGTCTGGGAGAGGTTGGGATCCCCGGATTAAAGAAATGAGATCCTCTGCTAAACTAAGCATTTGGGAACTGGAGCTAGGCCTGTGAGAAGGGGTCTTAACAGGCACAGATTTAGTAGCTTTAGCTGCTTTAGCCCTGGCAAAGGCCTTAATGGACATGGCTGCAGGAGACCTAGCAGCTCCACGTGCAGGGGTTGAAATATCCAAGGGGATAGTGTCAGATAATTCCTGAGAAACCACAACTGCAGGTTGGATTTCAGAAGCCGATTCCACCAGGTTGGAAGAGGCCTCGGTAGAAGTTAAGCTTTCGGCTGAAGGAAGAACCGCTTGCTCGGTTTCAGCCGAAACTGAGACACTCGCGTTTGTCTTAACCGCGGTTTCGGCTGAAACCGCGGACCGCGAGTGTCGGTCCTTTTCCTTGCGTTTTTTGGATATTTGTGTAGTCGGAGGATCCGAAGGCATAATATAAGCAAAATCAGAGCCGAAAAACTGCTCAGCAAATTCCGACAGACGTCTAAGCGTCCGTCGGTTAAAAGAAGCACAGGCTAGACAAGCTGCTACGTCGTGGTCTGGGCCTAAACAAGGTAAGCAGTAACAGTGGAAATCTTTATGAGGTATTTGTTTCCCACAAGTTAAACAATTATTCACTTTTTCTGACATCGGCTGAGGCAAGAGAGAGTCCCCAACGGGGTACTTAGCTTTTTAGAAGTCTTCGGTAGTAGTAGAAGTATTCGGTAGTAGTAATCTCTGGTTCTGACCTACCGGCACTTGCGAACAGCTTCTGCTTCGGGCGCCATGCGGCAAGAAAGACTGAGGAAAATGGCGTCGGCTGATGCCTTTATACCAGAGTAACTGCAGCAATGACGTCGGGTGAAGTGCGACACCAGCCGAAGCCAGACCCAGACTTTGGAATCCGGCCGACCGAAGGGCTGCCTGACGACAGGACAACCCATTTGTAAGGACTGCAGATGCATCCTTGAAGGACATCAAGCCGTTCTCTGGCAAAACCATCTTTCTGACCTTCTTCCTACCTCTCTAGGTGTCCCACAAGGCTCTATTTTAGGGCCACTATTGCTTTCCATCTTCATAAATGACCTTCATCTCTCCATTCCGCAGTCTGTATCCAATATGCTGATGACTCCACTATCATTTGCTCTGCCTCATCTCAAACTGATCTTCATTCTCACACACAAAAAGCCTTCTCTACTATAGAAAAATGGTTCTCTAACCACGGTCTTCTCCTTAACCCTAAAAAAAACAAATTGCTGCTCTTCAGCCCATCTCACCTATCACCCCCTCTCCATTTCACACTTGCATCTGAAGATGGTACCGTTATCTCTCCAGACCCCACTACCAAACTGCTAAGAATTACTATTGACAATCAACTTAAGTTTGATTATCATATAAATTCTACAATTAAAACTACTAATAAAAAACTTGGATCCCTCTACCGCATTAAACCCTTCCTGACACCAACAACTAGAGCCACAATAGCCAGAATTCACTTAATCTCTACCCTGTTATATGCTTCCCCCATATATACAAATCTTTCCAAACATAATCTTAACAATCTGACTAGATCATACAATAATATTGCAAGATTTGCCACCAACTCTCTTTTTAGGACCTATCACTGTCAGAATCTAAAACAGCTAGGATGGCTTGAATTACCACTACTATTACAATTTAATCAACTCACAATTGCCCACAAAGCCCTTTACCAACCTAGTAACACCCCAATTCTCTCGACCCTTATAAGACCTTATAACAACCTGAAGAATCTGCGCTCTGCCAACAAAATGTTGATGCACATTTCCTTCTCAAATAACTTAGCAGGCAAATCTCTATTTTCAAACACAGTGGGTAAAATATGGAATCAACTACCAAACGATCTGACTAGCATCTCCTCTCTCCCATTATTTAAAACCAAACTAAAACTCTTTCTCTCTAATCACTGGTTATGCTCTTGTAATAACCCAGACTAACTATCTTTACTTTTCTTTTACAAAAAACCTGACACTAACATAATTCTACTCCCTACCTTATATCTTTACTACTTTCATTTATTATTACTATTCCCTCCCTTTAGTCTCTACACTCCCTTCTCCTGTAATCATCAATCCTATTAACCTTTTGCTTCTGTCTCATTCCTATCTTTGTTAACTCATGAACTATTACTCTATACAAATGTCACTGCCTAACTATGTTTTCCTTTCTTTATCGTAATATGTTGTTTTTGAAATGTCTAGTGCTTCAAATGTAATGTCTAAATGCTATGTAATGTTTTTCTATATTTTATTATGCTGTAAAACTGGAGTTTTTCTCCCCGGGCCTCCACTGAAAATGGATATGTATCCAGTTGGACTAACTCGGCAAACAAACAATAAATCAATCAATCAATTAATCAATAAATAAATAAAATAAATAAAATAAATAAATAAATAAATAAAGTTATCCTGCTGGCAGGCTACCCGCAGTCTGCCTGAATTCCAAAGTCTAGGTCTGGGTCTGTTGCTGTCACCTCCTCCCTGACGTCAGTGCGCCAGGGGTATAAAAGATGCAGCAGACGCCATTTTCTTCAGTTTTTCTTGCCCCAGATGTCAGGTGCCCCCAAAAAGGTAGGCTAAAAATATGTCTATAAAGCATGCATGCATGCAAGTAACAAGTTTCCTTCATCTACAAGCAAATACACCACATAGGTTGTATGGAATAGAGAAGTACAGATAAGGTCCAGCAAAGATGAGGGGGATGGTGGGTGGGTAACCTGGACTGCAACAGTGAATACACTCCAACATCTACATTTATGGTAGGTACACAGCTGTACTACACAGATGTACTATATTCATTGTGTTTCACTGTTGCAGTCATTACAATTGGGTTGAATCCCAAAGCTAAGGTTGGGAGGCTGGAACTAAATAGAATTAGGAGCGGCTATGAGGCCCTGCAGGACTGCAGTGGCAAAGCCTGCCCTGGATTTGGAGTAGAGTGGTAAGTGGTAGTGCTTTATAAAAGTGTGCATTGAACTCCAGGTTGCAGCCTCTAAAATGTCTTTGGTTGGCACTCCTCTGAGGAAGGCTGCTGAAGTGGCTGCTGCTCTGGTTGAATGTGGCCTAATGCCCTTAGGCACTGATTTGCCATGTTGAGAATAGCATAAACGAATGCAGTGACCTATCCATTTGGAAATAGTCCGCTTTGAGATAGACTGAGCAATTACTGGTAGCATATGCTGCAGGATCACAAGGAAATGCTTTCTGAAAGCTTTGGTTCTGTCCAAGTAGAAGCGCAGTTGTCTATGTCCAAAGAATGCAGAAGTTTCTCACCCTTATTCTGTGGGTTTGGATAAAAGGTAGGCACATTAATACTTTGGTTGAGGGTCACACTAGACACTACCTTAGGCATAAATGTGGGGTTTGTCCTTAAAGAAACCCTATCTGGATGGAAAATGATAAAAGGTTCCACAGCCATGAGTGCCTGTAGCTCTGAGACTCATCTTGCAGATGTTATTGCTGGGAGCAGAGCTGTTTTCCATAAAAATTTTATATCAGCTGTAGCGGCTGGCTCAAAAGGAGGCAAAGTGAGTTTTTCCAAGACATAATTGAGGTCCCATGCAGGTATTCGTGATCTCCTTGGAGGCCATAAGTTTTTGGCTCCTCTGAGATACGGCCTTAATAAAGGAGGAGAAAAAAATAGGTGGCTCTGTATTGTAATGAGCAGAAATGGCAGAGGCATGAATCAAATGATGAAAAGGATAGGCCTTTGTCCAGCATCTCAGTTAATTATTGCAAATTATGAGGGATATTTGGAACAATTATGTTAATTCCTTGTGCCTGGTTCCAAGCACAGAATCTCTTCCATTTTTCTGCATAAGATTTTCTGGTATTGGACCTCCTAGCCTCCACGATGACCTCCATCACCGCTTTAGAGAGAGGTGCGTTTTGGAAAGCTACATTATCCGCCATGCTGCCAGATTTAAAGTCCTGAGTTGGCTGTGCAGGATCCGATTGTTTTGTTGCGTCAGTAAGTGAGGAATCTGAGGTAATGTCCATGCTGGGCATAAGTTCCTTAGGATTGGGTACCAGTGCTGGCGGGGCCAGTCTGGGGCAATCAGTATCATTTTTGTCTTCTCTTGTCTGACCTTTAGGAGTACCTTGGGGAGGAGAGGCAGTGGGGGAAAGGGTATATACTGTTAAGTTTTTCCAGCTGAAAGACAGAGCATCCACTTTCCATGCTTGCTTGTGATAAGTCCTTGTGCAGAATCTCTGTAGTTGGCAGTTGAGGGGAGGCAAAGATCTATATCCGGGCATCCCCAATTCCTTGTTATGTTGAAGACTTGTGGATCCAATTTCCACTCGTGGGGATCCATGAGGTTTCTGCTTAGTTCTTCTGCTAGAGTATTTTTCCTTCCTGGCAGGAATTGTGCTTGCAGATGTACCTGGTAAGTCAATGCTGTGCCCCACAAAGTCATGGCTAGTCTGCAAAGGGGGTAGGAATGTGTGTCTCCCTGCTCGCTTATGTACTACATGACTGTAGTATTGTCCGTCCTTATCAGTAGTTGTCCTGGATGAAGTAAGTCCTTGAAGGCTGTCAGGGCATGTTGAACAGCTAGCATCTCTTTTTGATGGATATGTAGATGCATTTGGATTGCGGACCATGAGCCCAATACATCTTCCTGCCATGTGGGTCCCCCAGGCATTATCTGATGCATCTGTTGTCAATGTCTGCCTGGCTGGGGGTATGGTGAATGGCTGCCCCTTGTTGTGGTGACAGGCCTTTGCCCACCATCGAAACTCCTGTTGCAGGCAGGGAATGAGTGTAATTGTTTCCAGGCTGTGGCAATGTTGAGTCCAAACACTTTTTAGATACCATTGCAGTTTCCTCATATGCAGTCTTGCATATGGAATTAGCAGGATGCCATGAAGCCCAAAGCCTGCAGAATTTTTCTTGCAGTTAACTGGGTGTTTGTTGCCAACCTTTTGAAATAAGTAGTCAGTTGTCTTTGTCTGGCGTGAGATAAGCCATCTGGGCAGTTGTATTTAAGCTTGCACCCAGGAATATTATCTATTGACAGGGTACAAGTTTTCATTCATTTTCATTTACTGTGTACCCTAGGCATGTCAGTAATCTTTTTACATACGCCAGATGCTGTAGTAGTACGTCCTTGTTCTCTGCTTGAATAAGGCAGTCATCCAAGTAAGGATATAGTTGTATTCCTCTGTCTGCAAAATGCAATTACTGGTGCCAAGCATTTTGTACGTCCTTGTTCTCTGCTTGAATAAGGCAGTCATCCAAGTAAGGATATAGTTGTATTCCTCTGTCTGCAAAATGCAATTACTGGTGCCAAGCATTTTGTAAAGACCCTGGGTGCAGTACATAAGCCAAAGGGCAGTGCAGAGAATTGGTAGTGCATTGGGCCAGCTATGAATCTGAGGTATCTTCTGCATGATTGTCTGACTGGTACATGCTATCTGACTGGAACATGCAGGTATGCCTCTTTTAGGTCTAAAGTTACAAGCCAAGCCTTCTTGCCCAGCATGGGCAGAAGCTGCTGCAGTCAACATTTTGAATTTTGGAATATCCAGGTATGTGTTTAGAATAGATAGGTCCAGTATTGACCTCCAGGCTTTGTCCTTCCTGGGTACCTCCAAGGCTTTGTCCTTCGTGGACACCAATAAAAGTTTTGAGTAAAATCCTTGTCCCTGCTCTTGCTGTGGTACTAGCTGAATGTCCCTCAAGTCCATGAGGGATGAAAAGTACAGTTGTGTACCTACCATAAATGTAGATGTTCGAGGATCCACATTGCTGCAGTCCTAACCATTGGGGTAGTCCGCTGTCCAGTCGGCCCGAATACCAAAGTATATGGCTGACGTCGGTCAAGGCGCATTAGACTGATGTCAGGACGTCAGGGTACTAATGCGCATGACCGACGTCATATCCTCAGTCTTTTCTTGCCCTAGATGTCAGAAGATCCTAAAAAGACAAGGCCCACACCAAAAACACCAAAAAGCCCTGCACCAAACATATGTACAATATATACAAGATTACAAGAATATAGCCTAACCCACACCACCACCCCTAAACACAGAGGGAAGGAGGGAGGTAATTGGACTGCAGCAATGTGGATCCTCGAACATCTACATTTATGGTAGGTACAAAACTGTACTATGTTCTTCATTCCACATTGCTGCAGTCCTAACCATTGGGTAGAATCCCAAAGCAGAGGTAAGGGAGGCTGGCAAATCATAAGGAAGCAGGAGCTGTCAACATGCCTTGCAAAATAGCTGTGGCAAAACCAGCCCTAGATTTAGAGTAGAGAGGAAGGTGGTAATGCTTAGAGAAAGTATGCACTGAACTCCAAGTAGCTGCCTCCAAAATATCCTTAGTTGCCACCCCTTAGTAATGCTGTTGAAGTGGCAGTAGCCCTAGTGGAATGAGGCCTAATCCCAGCTGGAATCTCCTTGCCATGATGGGAATAACAAAATGAAATGCAAAACCCAATCCACTTAGAAATAGTTTGCTTAGACACAGGCTTACCCTGAGAACTCAAAGCAAAAGAAACAAACAACTGCTGAGACTGCCTGAAATCCTTAGTCCTGCTTAAATAATAACGCAACTGCCTATGTACATCTAAAGTGTGCAAAATCTTTCCCCCTTATTTTGGGGATCTGCATAGAAAGTAGGCAAATGAATAGTTTGGTTTAAAGCCACACTAGAAACCACCTTAGGCATAAAGGAAGGATTAGTACGTAATGATACCCTATCCTTATGAAAAATAAAAAGGGGCTCTACTGCCATAAGGGCCTGCAATTCAGAAACCCTTCTTGCAGAAGTAATAGCCAACAAAAAAGCAGTCTTCCATGACAAGTATTTCAATTCAGCAGTAGCCGCAGGCTCAAAAGGTTGTAGAGTAAGTTTCTCAAACACAAAATTGAGATCCCAAGCAGGAGTAGGAGCTCTACGTGGGGGTCTTATATTCTTTGCCCCTCTAAGAAACTGCTTGAACAAAGGATGCGAAAACAATGGTGGGTCACAATCATAGTGAGCTGAAATTGCTGCAGCATGAATTTTAATGGAAGAGAAAGACAAACCTTTGTCCAGTAACTCAGTAAGATATTGAAGAGCCACACTCAAATTAGGCTCAGAAATCTCCAAATTCTTTGCTGCACTCCAAAATAAAAATCTCTTCCATTTGTCTGCGTACACTTTCCTTGTACTAGGTCTTCTGGCTTCCATAATCACATTTAAAACTTGTTGAGGAAGTTGAGACCTGCTGTGTTTCAAAACAGAATATGCCAGGCTGTTAGATGAAGAGAGTGAAGCTTGACATTGAGCAGGCGACCGTCCTTCTGAGATAACAGGTGTGGAATCAAAGGTAAAGGCCATGGAGGCTTCCTTACCAGACTCCTTAGTAGTGGGTACCAGTGTTGCGAGGCCAATCCGAGCTATTAAAATCATCCTTGGCTTGTCTTGTCTGACCTTTAGGAGCACCTTTGGGAGAAGAGGCAGAGGTGGAAAGGCATACACATGAAGATTTTTCCAACTGAAAGAAAGAGCATCCACTTTCCAAGCTGTGTGATGAAACCCTTTGTGCAAAACTTTGGCAGCTGGTGGTTTAGTGGAGAAGCGAACAGATCTATGTCTGGAGTTCCCCATGACACTGTCAATTTCTGAAATACATGAAGATCCAGTTTCCACTCGTGGGGATCCATGATTTGTCTGCTTAACACATCTGCTAAGGAGTTCTGTGCTCCCGGCAGAAACCTTGCCTGAAGAGTTAGTTGCAAGCTGAGCGCAGTCTCCCATAAAATCATTGCTTGCCTGCATAGGGGATAAGAATGTGTTCCGCCTTGTTTGTTGATGTACCACATGACAGTTGTGTTGTCTGTTAGAATCAACACCTGCCCTGGAAGAAGTAACTCCTTGAAAGCCATTAATGCAAACTGGACTGCTAACATCTCCTTCATGTTGATATGTAGATGCTGTAGTCTGGCAGGCCACTTGTCTTGTATCCACTTTCCATTTAGATGAGCTCCCAAGCAATGTCCGAGGCATCTGTCGTTAAAATCTGACTCGCCTCTGGCCGGGTCACAGAGTCCCTTGTTTAGGTGACATTCCTGAGCCCACCACAAAAATTCTTTTTGAATGCAAGGTATTATTTGAATGACAGTGTCCAAATCCTGGCAGTGCTGTGTCCATACATTTTTGAGATACCATTGCAGCTTCCTCATATGCAGTTTGGCATTGGGAAGCACCAGAATACAAGATGCCATGAACCCTAAGGCTTGAAGGACTGTCCTTGCAGTCAGCCCGGACTGAAGAGATAGTTGATGGAAGTAACTGGAAAGATTCTTTTGTTTGTCCGGGGTTAAAAGGCCATCTGGGCTGCTGTATTCAGTCTCACACCCAGAAAGCACATGTCTTGAGAGGGTACAAGACAGGACTTTATTTCGATCACAGAATACCCTAGGCATCTTAGCACTGCTATGACATATTCCAAATGCTGTAGAAGGTCTTCCTTTTCTGGAGCCAGAATCAGGCAGTCGTCCAAGTAAGGATAGATTTGAATTCCTTTTAGCCTGAAGTAAGCTATCACTGGAGCCAGAACCTTTGTGAATACTCTGGGCGCAGTAGATAAGCCAAAGGGCAATGCAGAGAACTGATAATGAGAATTTCCAGCTCGAAAACGCAGATACTTTCTGCAACTTAGTCTTATAGGCACATGAAGGTAAGCTTCCTTGAGATCTAAAGTTACCATCCAGTGATCTTTGCCCAGCAGAGGTAAAAGTTGTTGTAACGTCAACATTTTGAACTTGGGAATGTCCAGATAAGTGTTGAGGATAGATAAATCCAAAATTGGTCTCCACGTGTTCCCCTTCTTTGGTACTAGGAACAGGCGAGAATAAAATCCTAGGCCCCTTTCTGGTACAGGGACTGGCTGAATGGCCCCTATTTGGAGTAACAGAGAAATTTGCTTGTGAGCCTCTTTCCTTTGTGGAGGAGGAACGTCTGGCATGCCTTTGAAAGGGGGCAAGGTATGGAAATAAAACCTGTAACCGTGGTGAATGATATCCAAAACCCATCTGTCTTGAGTAATTAAATCCCAATTTTCTTTGAAAAGAGACAGTCTTCCTCCCAAAGGGGCTGCCAGACGAGAATGTACTGGCAGCTGAAAAGGCAGGTCATTGGGTCTGTTTACGAAAGGACTGACCCCTGCCCTCACCAGAAATCTGAGCAGGAGAACTCCCTGTTCTAGGCCTAAAAGAACCTTGAGCTCTGCCCCTACCACGTCTAGACCTACCCCTAGACTGGGAATCATAAGCAGGATATGTCCATCCCTTAGTAGGCCAATTTCTGCTAAACTTCGGAGGTTGCACCTGCAAAAAAGTCTGCATAGACTTAGCCTTGTCCTCCATTTTCTTTAAAACTGCTTCCACAGGCGAACCAAACAACACATCAGACTGTAAAGGAGCATCCAAAATCCTTGTCTTAACATGCTCAGCTAAATTCTGATCCCTCAACCAGGCGTGCCTGCGAAGAACAGAACCAGTGGCAGCCACCCTCGAGGAGGCCTGCACAGCATCAAAACCACATTGCAAGGAATGCTTACCCACTTGTTCAGACACATGAACTAAATCCTGCAACTCTTTACACTCAATACCTTCCGCCAGAGCATCCACCTTAGATTTCAATTGTGAAAGGAGATAATTCTGATATTTTAGCATGTGAAACTGACAATTCAACGCCCTCATGGCTAAAGTGGAAGAAGTATACACTTTCTTTCCCCATCTATCCAAAGCCCTTGCCTCTTTATCAGGAGGAACAGGATTTTTAACAACAGAGGCCTTAACACCTTTAGGCCCCTGAGAAACAGTTTCGGGTCTGCCCTAGGACTCTTAAAAGATACTTATGAGCTTCAGGCACCCTATAGTACCTATCAGGTTTAACAGGGGCAGGAGGCAAAGAATCAGGGTTCAGGGAAGCCTCTGCAAAACATCTTCCACCACATTCAAAACAGGAGGTATAGCTAAGGGCCTATGCTGGGGTAAAACAAGAATTCCCTAAGCCTCTTCCTGGAATCAGAGAAATCTTGGCCTTCCCATTTAAAATGCTCCCTCATGGAATGCAGAGTCTCTGAAAATGAAAAATCCTCAGGAGGAGTAGCTGAAGGGGTGGAATCATCCACATCAGAATCAGAATAAGGAGGATACTCCTGCAAGTCTTCAGTCAAGACTCAGAAGCCTCTGAACACTGCTCAAAACTCTCAAACTCAGGCTCCACCCTTGGCCTCTTGTCAGGTAGGAGCATAGTACCCCTAGTCATAGTAATCAAATCCTCTGACTATTTAAGCTTATGTTTCTTAGGCACAGAACCTGAAGTGCTAGGAGAAGCCCCACTGAAGCTAAACCTGGCCTACCTCTCAAAGAAGTCTTGGAAACAGAAGGAGAGGCTCGAACCACCTTAGGAAGAGAGGGAAGTACAGCTACCTGAGAAGCCCCTCAGCCTGGCCTACCTCCTGAGAGGCACATCCTGTAACAGTAAAGTCTCTGCCTGAGACTCCAAAGAAACTCCTGGCAAAACCTCCGCTCCACTGAGCCTTCTAAAGAACCGGCGTCCGGGACTGCCGGTTCTTCAACTCTAGGCTTTGCTGCTTTGTCCTTGCGCTTTTGACGAAGCGCCGGAGCATCCGACGGCATTTTATAATTACAACGCTTCCCAAACACTAACCTGGCACAGTCTAACCTTCTCTTAATAGTGCGTTTGTTAAATCGAGCACAAGAGCGGCATCCAACAACGCCGTGCTCAGGCCCTAAACAAGGTATACACAAAGTATGGTAATCCCTATGAGGTATCTGTTTCCCACAAGAAATACAGTTATTCACTTTTCTGACATCCGGTTAAATACTGAGGCAAGAAAAAAACAAAATGTTCCCCAACGGGGTACTTAGCCAACTTTGATTCGGTCTGAAACTCCGACTTCAGAAAATTTCAGAACGCCAACCTGCACTCGCAAAACTGCTTCTGCATCGGACCATGCGGCAAAAAAGACTGAGGATATGACGTCGGTCATGCGCATTAGTACCCTGACGTCCTGACATCAGTCTAATGCGCCTTGACCGACGTCAGCCATATACTTTGGTATTCGGGCCGACTGGACAGCGGACTACCCCAATGGTTAGGACTGCAGCAATGTGGAATGAAGAACATCTTGTTTTTGTGCCTCTGCCCATTGATTTTTTGGCAGGTCCAGCATACTCTTTGCCCTTGGCAGGGTTTGAAAGTGGAACCTGTAACCTTGTGACACTATGTTAAAGACCCATTTGTCCTGGGTGACTAGGTGCCAGTTTTGAGAAAAAAAGTGCTAGTTTTCCCCCTAAAGGAGCTGCCAGAAGCTAAGTGCTTGGCGCTGGCAGGGGGAAGTCATTAGGACTGCTTTCTGTATGGCTGTGATTTGTCTTCTCTGCTTTTGGAGGTAGAAGCACCTCATTGTTTAGACCTGTATGAGCCCTGGGGCTGGGATCTGCCTCTAGGGCGTCTGTATCTGCCTCTTTGTGGCCTGTCTGACACTGGAAAGGACCAATTCTTTGTAGGCCAGTGTCTGCTAAATCTTTGTATGCCAGTGTCTGCTAAATCTTGGAGGCAGTACCTGTAATAAATCCTTGACTGTTTGCATAGATTTGGCTTTGTCCATTTTCTTCAACACCTCTTCTGTTTTAACATCAAACAAGGTATCATGCTGTAATGGAGCATATAATAATTTTGCTTTAACATGATCAGGCAGATTCTGTTCCTTTAACCAAGCATGCCTCCTAATGACAGAACCCGTAACAGCGGCTCTGCAGGAGGCCTCCAAAGAATCAAAACCACATTGTAAAGTATGCTTTCCAACCTGTTCAGCTGCATGCAATAAATCCTGCATTTCTTTATTTTCTGCACATTCAGAATTTGTCAACATTTTCTGTTTAAGCAGGAACAGAATATGTATTGCTGATATTTAAGCATGTGAAACTGACAATTTAAAGCCCTTATAGCCAAGGTAGCAGAAGTGTTTTCCCCATCTGTCCAGTGCCCTGGAATCTCTGTCAGAGGGGGTAGGATTTTTTGCAGTGGAAGCCTTGACCCCCCCCCCCCTTTGGGACCCTGATAGTTTCTGGGTCAGTAGCAGGGTTTTTAAAAATAAATTTGTGGGAGTCTGGAACCCTGTAGTATCTGTCTGGCTTAACAGGAACTGGAGGTTAGGAGTCAGGAGTCAGACTGGACTCTGAAAATACATCTACAATGTCTAGCACAGGTGGAATAGCCAGGGGCCTGTGCTGAGGCAGTAAAAGAAAGTCTCAGCCTTTTCTCAGATTCTGAATAATCTTGGCTCTCCCAGTGGAAATGCTCCCTCATGGTATGCAGTGTTTCCCCAAAAGAAACATCCTCAGGAGGAGGGGACAGATTCTTCAGCATCAGAATCCTCATAAGGAGGAAGAGAGTATTCCTGATCAGAAGAGGAATCAGAGGAAATGGAAACCTGATCTGAATATTCATATTCTACCTATTGCCTAGGCCTCTTGTCAGGAGGGGGATGAGAACCCCTGATCAAAGTAATTAGGTCTTCGGCCATTCTGAACATCTGTTTTTTAGGCATGGAGGCCTGTCCATGGGGCTGTTGTATTGGTTTCTTTGTCTTTAAAGCTGCTTTAGTCTTTGCTTTTGAAGCTGAAGTAGTTTTAACATAATTGTGTAGGCCTGAAAACGCCCTCAGAAGCAGATGCCTGCTCAGCAGCTCCAGACCCATCTGAAGGAATGGTTTCCGAAGGTCCAATACCTTGAGTTTCTGGAAGCCTGGTTGACTCCACGTGGGAGTCGGTATCGGCCTGCGGCTGATAAGTAGCAGTCGTCAGGGGCTGCAAAAGTGCCTCACTGAGAACCGGGGAACCAGCGACTGGCCTAGAAGAAGCCTCATCGGTTTTGGACCTTGGATGCCTGTCGTCCTCTTTTACTGTGTGTTTTTTGTAAACTCCAGTAGTCGGCTGTTCCGACAGCATTATATAATTACATCTTCTGCCAAATTAATGAAATGCAAAAATCGTACTGACACTCAATAGTGCATTGGTTAAATCTAGCACAAAACTGACAACTAACAACGTCGTGGTCAGGGCCTAGGCAAGGAATGCAATAAGAATGAAAATCCTTAGGAGGTATTTGCTTCCCACAAGAAATACAATTATTTTTCTGACATCGGTCTGGAGAAAGAAAAAGTTTCCCCAATGGGGTACTTGGCTTTTAATTAAGACTTCGGATCTGAAATTCGAACTTGAAAAATCTCAGGAGTTGGCCGACCGGCACTTGCGAACTGCTTTTGCTTCAGGCACTGCGCGGCAAGAAAGACTGAAGAAAATGGCGTCTGCTGCGTCTTTTATATCCCTGGCGCACTGACGTCAGGGAGGAGGAGACGGCAACAAACGCCGGACCTAGACTTTGGAATTCAGGCCGATTGCAGGTAGACTGCCAGCAGGATAACCCAATTGTAATGACTGCAACAGTGAAACACGATGAACATCAATCGCTACCAGTGCTTTGCAAAATTATGTCTAGAGGATCAAAGATGCTGCTTCTAGAATATTTCTAGAATCAAACCCTTTCCAAAACGCCACAGATGAAGCCAAGGCCCTAGCAGAATGCGCTCCTTGACCCTGCCTAGAATTGCCTTGTTGTGGTGGGTACACCAAAAGGTTATAGCATGACAACCATTTGGAAATCTGCTGTGACAAAAGTTTTTATTTCTTGCCTTTACAAGTAACGAACAATTGAACAGAGTTCATGAAAGCTTTAGTTCTGTCAAGATAAAATCAGATGTCTATGGACATCCAAAACACGCAGCATCCTTCCTCCCTTGTTATTAGATTCTAGAAAGAAGTCAGGGAGATGGATAACATCTTAAACTCTGAAATCACTTTAAGCATAAATGAAGGATTTGTTCTTAAGCAAACTATCTATATGGACAATGACACAAGGTCCTGCAACTCTGATATTCTTCTTGCAAAAGTCAGAGTGAAGTAATTTTCCATGTTAAGAACCTCAAATCAGCTCAAGGAGTTGGTTCAAATGTAGCAAGAGTTAATATTTTCAAAGATAAAATTAAGATCCCAAGAAGAGCCACCAGTCCTCTAGCAGGCTTGGTATGAAAAGTACAGTTGTGTACACTTACCATAAATGTAGATGTTAGAGTGTATTCACTGTTGCAGTCATTACATTTGGGTAATGTGCTGGCAGGTTGCCCTCAGTCGGCCTGATTAACAAAGTCTTGAGTCCTGTGTCGGTTGCTGTCCCTTCTTCCATGACGTCAGGTTGTCAGGGGTATAAAACTGGAAGCCAAAGGCATTACATCAGTTTTTCTTGCCCCAGATGTCAGGTGGCCCCCAAATAGGGAGCAAAATATATAAGTAATTAAAAACATAAAAATATACCTCCAAAAAGCAAATACACCAAAAAGGCTTTTAAGCATAGTAAAATAAAGTACAGGTTTTTATAAGTAAGAGAAAAACGGGGCTGGAGGGAGGGTAACCAGGACTGCAACAGTGAATACACTAACATCTACATTTATTTAAGTGTACACAACTGTACTATGTTTTTCGTGTTTCACTGTTGCAGTCATTACATTTGGGTAGATTCCCAAAGCTATGGTTTGGAGGATGGATTTATACAGCATTAGGACCAGCTACAAGGCCATGCAAAACAGCAGTGGCAAAGCCAGCTCTGGATTTAGAGAAAATTGTTGAGATAATGCTTGGTGAAAGTATGAACTGAACTCCAGGTAGGAGCTTCTAGAATATTCCTGGTAGGAACACCTCTGAGAAAGGCTGTAGAAGTAGATGCAGCCCTGGTGGAATGAGATCTGATCCCCTGGGGGATAGGGTTTTCCATGGTGCTTACAGCAGAAATTAATACAATGGCTTATCCATTTATAAATGGTTTGTTTTGAAATAGCCTTCCCCTCTGCCACTGCAGCAAATGCTACCACCAGTTGTTCAGATTTAGTCCTGTCCAAGTAGAATCTAAGTTGTCTGTGTACATGCAATGAATACAGAATCCACGCCCCCTTCTGTGGATTGGGAAAGAAAGTTGGCAAATAAATGGACTGATTAAGAGCCACACTGGATACCACCTTGGGCATGAAGGATAGATTGGTCCTGAGTGACACCCTGTCCACATGAAAGATGATGAAAGGCTCCACTGCCATAAGGGCCTGTAATTCAGATATCCTAGCTGAAGTGATTGCTAAAAGGAAGGCTGTTTTCCAGGAGAAACATTTTAAGTCTACAGTAGCAGCTGGCTCGGAAGGAGGTAGAGTGAGTTTCGTCAATACAAAGTTAAGGTCCCTGGCAGGGGTTGGAGCTCTCCTGGGTGGTCTCAAGTTTTTGGCCCCTCTGAGATACTGCTTTAGAAGAGGATGGGGGGGGGGGGGGGTTCTGTTTTGTAATGGGCTGAAATGGTTGAGGCATGGATTTTTATGGAGGAAAAAGACAGGCCCTTGTGAAGCATCTCAGTTAAGTATTGCAAAATCAGAGGTAAATTGGGCGCTGCTGTGCTCATCCCTTAAGATTGGGCGCTGCTGTGCTCATCCCTTAAGATTGGGCGCTGCTGTGCTCATCCCTTAAGATGGATTCCAGGCACAGAATCTTTTCCATGTGTCAGCATAAGATTTTCTAGCACTAGGTCTTCTCGCCTCCAAAATGACATGCAGAGGGATGCAAAGGGGGAATTTAAATGATTAGCCAAACTGCATAATTCAATATTTGGAGCGGAGGGTGCAGAATTTGGTTCTCCTGCTGAGACGGTAAGGAAGGTGTCTGAGGCAGGTGCCAAGGAGAAATTTGTGACACTGCGCAGGAGTGGGTAGCAGTGCTGGCGAGGCCAGTCTGGAGCAATCAAAATCATTTCTGGTTTGTCCCGTTTGACTTTTAGTAGAACTTTGGAGAGCAGAGGTAGAGGGGGGAAAGGCTTGGACTGATAGGTTTTTCTGGCTGAAGGACAGAGCAACCATTTTCCAGGCTTTTTTGTGAGGAGTTCTTGTGCAAAATTTGCCCAACTGGTAAGTTCTGAGGTGAGGCAAAAAGATCCAGGTCTGGGCTCCCTCAACTGCATGTCAACATGTTGAAAATCCATGGTTCCAGTTTCCATTCGTGTGGATCCATGAGATTTCTGCTTAGTCTGCCTGCCAGAATATTCAGCTTTCCTGACAGGGATTGAGCTTGTAGTTGTACTTGGTAGCTCAAGGCTGTGTTCCACAATGCCATGGCTAGTCTGCAGAGGGGGTAGGAATGTGTACCCCCCCCGCTTATGTACCACATAACAGTGGTACTGTCCGTCTTTACCATTAGTTGTCCTGGATGAAGGTAGTCCTTGAAGGCCGTCAGTGCATTCTGTACAGCTAGCATTTCTTTTTGATTGATATGAAGGTGCATTTGATTTGGGCTCCATTTGCCCTGAATGCACTTCCGTGCCAGATGAGCCCCCCCCATGCATAGAGTCTGTAGTTAGGGTTTGGGCGGCAGGGGGTGGTGTGAATGGCAGTCCCTTGTTTTGGTGGCAGGCCTCTGCCCACCAAAGGAACTCTAGGCGCAGGCAAGGTATGATGGGAATCATTGCTTCCAGGCTGCGACAATGACGACTTAATAAACTTTTTAAGTACCACTGAAGTTTCCTCATATGCAGTCTTGCATATGGAATTAGAAGAATGCAGGAGGCCATGAACACCAAGGCTCTCAGTATTTATCTTGCAGATAGCAGGGTTTTTGTGGCCACCTGTTTGAAGTAAGTCACCAAATGAATTTGCTTTGCTGGCATAAGGCAAGCCATCTGGGCAGTTGTATTCAAGCCCAGTAATGTAATTTTTTGAGAGGGTACCAGCTGTGATTTCTTTTAGCTTATGGTGTACCCTAGACAGGTTAGAACCCTTTTTACAAACGCCAGATGTATTAGAAGAATGGCCTGGTTTTCTGCCTGAATTAGACAATTGTCCAGGTATGGATATATCTGAATATTTCTTTCCTGCAAAATGCAATTACTGGAGCCAGGCACTTTGTGAATACCCTGGGGGCAGTAGACAAGCCAAAGGGCAGTGCACAGAACTGACAATGCAAGTAGCCTGCTTTTAGGCGTAGGTATCTTCTGCAAGATTCCCTGATTGGGATATGCAGGTAAGCCTCTTTTAAATCTAGAGTTGTCAACCAGTCATCCTTGCCTAGCATAGGAAGTAACTGGTGAAGAATCCAGCATCTTGAATTTTGGAATGTCCAGAAAGGTGTTTAGAGTAGACAGGTCCAGAATTGGACACAATGATTTTGTCTTTTTTGGGTACCAGGAAAAGTCTGGAATAGAAACCTTGTCCCTTTTCCTCTTATGGTACTAGCTGAATAGCTCCCATGTTTAGAAGGGAAAGTACTTGTTTCCGAGCCTCTGCCCACTGATATGGAGGCAGGTCTGGCCACCCTTTTGGAGTTGGCAATATGTGGAAATTATTTGAAACCCATTTGTCCTGGGTTATAAGTTGCCAGTTTTTTGCATAGACAGTCCCCCCCCCCCCCTCAAAGGGGCAGCTGAGAGGTAAGTGCTTGGTAATTTTAAAGAAAAGTCATTGAGACTGTTTACCATAGGGTGGTGTCTTGTTATTTCCAGATTTGGAAGGGGAAGCACTCCATTGCTTAGTTCTGAAAGTCCCTTGGGACTGAAACCTGGTGCTTTTGGAGTGTCTGGGTTTGGCTCGAGTGGCTCTGGAAGGAGCTGGAAAGGACCAGTTCTTAGAAGGTCAGTGCCTACTAAATCTTGGAGGTTGTACTTGTAAGAAATCTTTCACAGTTTGCATAGATTTAGCTATATCTTCCATCTTTAGAACTTCTTCAGCCTTATTGCCAAACAGACAGTCCTGTTGCAAAGGAGCATCCAACAGTTTTGCTTTTACATGATCAGGCAGAGATTGCTCCTTAAGCAAAGCCTGCCTTCTAAACACAGACCCAGTAACAGCAGCCCTGCAAGAAGCGTCTAAAGAATCAAAACCACACTGCAAAGTATGTTTTCTAACTTGTTCAGCTGAATGCAATAAATCCTGTAAATCTTTATTTTCCACACAGAAATTATCATTTTCTGTTTAAGCAGTCCCATGATATGCGGTTGATATTTTAGCATATGAAATTGACAGTTTAAAGCCATGATTGAAAAGGCTGCAGAAGTATAACCCTTTGTAACCCATCAATCCAGCGCCTTGGAGTCTCTATCAGAAGGGGTAGGATTTTTAGCAGTTGAAGCCTTAATGCCCTTGGGCCCCTGAGAAATGGTTTCAGGGTCCCCAACAGGACTTTTGAAAAGGAATTTGTGGGACTCAGGAACCCTATAGTATCTGCCTGGTTTACTAGGGGCCGGAGGCAGGGAATCGGGGGCCATACTGGATTCCAAAAACACATCAACAATATCTAGTACAGGAGGTATAGCCAAAGGCCTATGCTGAGGAAGAAGGAAATCCCTACGCCTCTTTTTGGATTCAGAAAAATCCTGACTTTCCCAGTGGAAATGCTCCCTTAAGGTAAGTAAAGTTTCCCCAAAAGAAAAATCCTCAGGGGGAGAAGCAGAGGGAATGGAATCCTCTGCATCAGAGTCCTCATAAGTAGGTATGGACAAATCCAGGTCATTCGAAGAGTCAGAAGAAACAGAGTCCTGGTCAGAAGATTCATAGTCAAGTTCAGCCCTAGGCCTCTTAGAAAGGGGGGGGGGGTTTGACTACCCATGATTAGAGCAATTAAATCTTCAGCCATTTTGATCACTTGTTTTTTTAGGCATAGGGGCCTGAACATGTGGCCTGGGCATCGGTTTTTTAGACAGATCGAGATTTAGGCCTTAGTATTGAAGGTGGAGTCTGTTTAATATGCATGCCTATAGGCCTGAATACACCCTCAGAAGCCAGTGCCTGCACAGCGGCTCCAGACCCATCCAAGGTAGAGACATCCGTGGGTTCCATAGGTGAAGCATCTCAAGGCATACCTGACTCCGAATGGGTCTCAGTAGAGGCCTGCGAATCAGAAGTAGCAGGTATCAGGGGCTGAGAATGTGCCTCACTGAGTACCGGCAAACTGGCGATTGGCTTAGGAGAAGCATCGGCGGCAGTTTTGGACCTCAACGGCCTGTCTTTTTCTTTGCATTTTTTCAGTATTCCAGTAGTCTGATGGCTAACAGTCATTTCTGGAAAATTAAACAGAGAATCGAAATATTTAGAAGCAAAAATGTACCGAAGATAGATAGTGCGCTGATTAAATAAAGCACAAAACCGACAGCAAGTTATGTCTTGGTCAGGGCTTAGGCAAGGAATACAGTACAAATGAAAATCCTTATGAGGTATTTGCTTCCCCAAGTAATACAATTATTAACTTTTACTGACATCGGTAAGGAGCAAGAAAAAGTTTCCCCAACGGGGTACTTCGCTTTTAGTTGAATTCTGAAACTCGAAAACGAAAATTTCAGGAGTCAGCTGACCCACACTTGTGAACTGCTTCGGGCACCAGGCGGCAAGAAAGACTGATGCAATGGCGTCAGCTGCATGTTTTATACCCCTGACAACCTGACGCCATGGAAGAAGGGACAGCAACCAACGCAGGACCCAAGACTTTGTTAATCAGGCCGACTGAGGGAAACCTGCCAGCAGATTACCCAAATGTAATGACTGCAACAGTGAAACACGAAGTATATCAGCACTTTCAGAAACATTTTTACACATGGATGCATAAAAAGAGATTCAAGGACAGACATTTTGAAATGTCTGAAAGTTGTACCTTTACAGAAAAGGTAGACTGTCCAGAGGATAACTCAAGTGTAGAACCACAAGTGTAGAACCACAGAAAGACTAGCTTTAAAAGGGTCCTGGGTTCTTGTCTTGGCATCAGCTTTTTCTTTTTTCATCTTCTAATATACAGTCTTCTATCCGCAGTGGTGCAGCGGTAGCGTTGTTGCCTCACAGCAAGAGGTTCACCTGTTCGATTCTGTGTGGAGTCTGCATGTCCTCCCCGCGGTAGAGTGGCGTTCAAAAAACATGCGTAGCATGGGCGTGCCTTCGAAGGTTGGGCATAGAGCTGGCACCTGTATATATATACATATATATATATATATATAAAAAAAAAAAAAAATCTACTGCCAATCATTAGCAGACCGGAGTTCCGCTGTGGTGAACCCTAACCGGGAAAAGCCAAAAGAAGAACAAACAATATACAGTCTTCTATTAGCAGGTTTCCTTGCATCCTTTAATACCTGCTGTATTGTCTTCTGAAAGCATGTGCCTAAAAAGATATTTTTTTTCATCCAAGCAGTTACAGTTGTTTGAATATGGGATGCATCAAACACCCCATATCTTGAGCGAGTAGGTTCAGTCTGAGAAATTTTGTGGTAATTGCCCGTGGCCATTTCCAAAAGGGAAACCCACTGTTTGGGCCTGAAGTGAGTGACCCTTGGAGAGTTGCTCTGAATCTTCAGAATGGGCCAGGATATTAGTGGAAAGGATGAAAGAAGGAAAATAAAAGGCACCTCTGTTTTCCAGGTCTCTATGCACAATGTCCGGGAGCAGAATTTTGCAGACTGGACACAAAAAGTTCTGCTGTGTTCCCCAAAGATTGGGGGGGGGGGGGTCGGGTCTTGCAGTGATTGCTCTGATTCAATTTCTATTTGTGGGGGGGGGGGGGGTCTGTCTTGTTCCTGCTCAGCCGCAAAATTTTGCTCTTATGGAATGGAGGAAGTCTGCAGAGAGTCTGTGCCAAAAAGCTATATCCCAAGCTACAATGGCTAATCTGCACAAATGTTAAGACCTGCCCCCTTTTATGTACATCACTGTGATATTGTCTGTGACTACTTGCAATAGCCCTAGGGGCCACAGAAGACCTAAAAAGTTGAGAGCACTTAATAGTACAGACCTCTCTCATGTATGCGTGTTTTGATCTGTCCTTTCTGTTCCAAACACCCTGCCCTTTTACTCACATAGGCACTGCTCCCAAAGTCAGGAGGTATCTGCTGGTAAAGACTGTGCTGGGGGTGGAAAGGGAAACGGAAGACATGGATAGAGGAAACTGAAAAATTTCCCTCATCACACATCCAAAACTGGTATCTGGAATGTCAGGGGATGTTAAAGCTGGGACCATACAGATTTAAATACCACTAAATTCTCCTTGTGTGGAGTCTTACTAGAGGAATCATGCGAAACAGATGCCATGAGCCTGTCTAACCGGAGAAATTCCACTGGTGAGACTTTTGCCCAAGTGGTTATAATCAGGAATAGATATAGATCTATTACCCTGTGGAAGAAAAGCTGTTTGAACCAAGAACAGACCCCAGGAATCCCATGAAAAGGAGTTAAGACCTTTGATTTTTGGATAAGAGACTGTGGTGTCAATATCCAAGAGAGATTCCTAACACTTTGATAAAGATGCCTCAAAAACAAACAAGTCTGCTAAAGGAAAAAAAACAAATCTGTCATAATGTGAAGTATGCTATCACTGGAGAAAGACACTTTCTCCACTGCCCCAGGGTATTTACAAATGAAAGTCGCATACCATAAGGATAGATCCATGCTGTCGGATTTTCATCCAGTCCAACATACGAGACATTGGCATACCACTCAACTGTACAGATTTTCACAGAATGTCCAGATTTTTGCCACATATTTTTGGTCTATTACTCATAAAATTGTGGATTTCTGGCAAATCATTGGCAAATTACCAAGGTACGAAGTCAGAAAATGAGACACTTGAGTTTCAGGCTTCCTACCCTTCAGAAAATGTATATTAATGCAAAACCTGTTATTCTATCAACGTTCTAAGTTTGTAAGAGCAATATTTAAAAATTGTTCCTATTTTTTTGCCTGTCCCCCCACTAATTGCGCCTTTTTCCAGAGTTTTTGCTCCAAGGGGTTGAGAGGTATGGACGTTGGATATGACCTTGGCACTGAATTTGAAGCTTCCACACTTCCAGGGCTCAGATTCCTCTGCTATCCATAACTTCCTAAACTCCAATCCAATACCTCAGGGTCTGCCATATAGAAAAGCATGCATACCTATTAGTGGGAAAAGAGTAGAGCCCCTTAATGCAGAGACTGGAAATAGACCCAAGGAAAATAGTGAACATCATGATACTATTGGTCACAGACAGGGTGTAAAGAATAAAAGTCACCCAATCAACTTGAAGCTATCCTTACAACATAATTAGGAAGGGGTGGAGAGATGGGAGGTTGGACCAGATGAAAAATCAGGCAAAATGGATTACAGTAAGAACATAACTTTCATATCCAATGTTGTCCATTTTCATCTGATTCAACACATGGGACAGATTCCAAAGTGGTCTTACAGGACTGGTATCAAGGAAAGACAATCCTGAGGATGGTGGAGCCAAAACAAGAGCGAGAGCTCTAATGTACATCCACCTTATGAGTAACAAAAATATGCAAAATGTACATCCATCTAATAATGAGCAACAACGGTATGCAAAGCGGAACAGATCACTGTTGCACAAATGTCATCAATTAGGCTTAAAAAAAGCCATCGAGGTAGCCACTGTTCTGGCTGAATGGGCCTTTGATTTGGATGCAATTGTAAACCCAATGAGGCACATACTAAGCAGATGCAATTTATCTGTACAGTGTAACTTTTGTAACAGCTCTCCCATGTCTAATATTAAGAATAAGCAGTAAAAAGTTGATCAGATTTTCAAAGTGTTTTTGTTCGATGCAGACAATCTGAGCTGGCAATGGACATCTAGCATGCACAGCATGTTTTCTCCTTTGTTCTAAAACTTAGGGAAAACAATGGTAAATGTATGGACTGATTTAAGTTAGTTATGGATGGCAACTTTGGGACAAAGAATGGAGTAATTCAAAGAGAAACACGATCCTTATGGAAAATCAAGTATGGAGGTTTATATGACTATATTTATGTAACTTTAAAATCTGCTTTACAGAGGTGATAACGACTAAGAAAATTGGTTTTCCAACTCAAATATTTGAAATCTACCGAAGCCACAGGAGGTACTGCATCACTACTTGGGGGGTGGGGGCAGCTAAAAGGTTCCTCCAAGAAAGGCCTTCAACATTTTTAAGGAGGCCACAGAAGAATCATTCTGTCCAGTATGAAAGTTGGAAATCATTGCCATCAGAACTTTGATGGTAGAGTAGCTAAATCCCTGTTCAAATAGTTCATCTAAGAATTTCAAAAGTTGACCAAAACGAAAACTTTTTCCATTTACTGTTATAAATAATCCTCATAGCAAGTTTCTGGGATGCTGTTATAACACTACTGGAGAGCCCATCATCTGACTATAGTCAAAATTGGAGGAACCAAGAGGTTAGTTTCAGAAGAGACCAGATGGCTTAGTGATTAAGGTCTTCGCCTCCCATGCACAAGGTTTGATCCTGACCTCCGACCAATGCTGGTTTGGAATTTGCATGTTCTCCCCATGTCTCCATGGGGATTCTCCCATGTCCGAAAAACATGCCGAGTATTTTCATCTCAAACTCACCAATGACTTGAGCGGTGGGCAGCAGCACAGACTCTACATGGTGCCCTACAGGAGGAAGACTTGTACAAACCAACCACTTTGGGCATCTAATGTGGTGCACAGTATCCTCAGGATAGGAGAACACGGATCACAGACTGCTCGCCATGGCAGGGCTAGCCACTCAACTGTGTAAAATATGGCGCTAGGTGATACAGTCATGTTGACTAATGTCATCAAAAATAGCTAACTGTGGAAGGGGTATATGTGCCCCTACTGGCCAGTGTGCCCGTCAAAGTCCAGCAGGCCTGGATCAATAATCTACTGGCTAGCCAGTGTCTAGCTGCCGAGCCTGGGTTACCTGGGATAGCTCTGTTGAGTGAAAGATGGACGTAAAACCAACCAACCTGCCAAACATGAACTGAGAATTGTTACACAATGCAGGTTCACTGAAAGGACGCAGCCTGGAAGTGGATGACATAAGGAGGCGGCTAAACATCCTATCTAAGAGAAGAGATGGAAGGGCAGTGCAGCAAAGCCACTTGGCTTGGGATCCACAGTCTACTACTCAAGTGGAGGGCAGACTAGAAATGGTGTAGGAATTGTGGTAAGAGAGAGGCTTCAGAAGGCAGTAAGGGATATCATCAGAATTAATGAAAGACTCATGGTAGTCAGACTACAGTGTAATGATAGGGCAGTATTCATAATCTCAGCCTATGCCCCACAGCAGGGTTGTGATGGTGAGGGGAAAAAAAAAAAAAAAAAAAAAAGAGTGCATTCAGACAGCAGTTGCAGGACCTACTAGATAAAGCAGGACAACATGAATTGGTGTTGATAATGGGTGACAAATGCACATATCGGGACAGACAGAACAGGTGGGACAACAGGAATAAAGAAGGAAAAGCCATTCTAGACTTCTGTCTAGCAAAGGGCTTGATAGTAGCCAACACATGGTTCAGAAAGAGACAGTCACAAGATCACATACAAGAGTAGTCAACATGCAACTCAGGCAGACTTCCTCCTAGTAAGGAAAAGGCAGTGGGGTAGAGTCCATGAATACAAAGTCATCCCCAGTGAAACAGTCGGCCCACAGCATAAACCAGTAGTTGCCACCATCAGCTGCAAGCAGTGGTCAGAGAAGGCTCTAAGGTCAGAGACCAGTCTGAAGACCTGGAAGTTGACTGGAGAGAAAGTAAAATAGTTCAAGGAATTACTCATGGCTCTAGAACCCCAAGAGGAGGAGGAAATAAAAAGAATGGCAGTGCCTAAAACCAGCATATGTTACGACTACAGCAAAGAAATGTGGCTGAACCAGGTATGGAAATAAGGTACACAAGGAAAGCTGGTGGTGGAATGCAGAAATCCAGGAAGGTATCAAAAGAAAGGAGGAATGCAGAAAGGAGTGGGAGATAGAAAAGACGGACCAGGCTAGGAAGGACTACTGGTTGGCTAACAAAGAAGCTAAGAAAGAAGTTGCAATAGCAAAAATTAGGGCACTGGAGGCACTACACCAACTTCTGGAAAGTGACTCCGTAAGGGGCACAAACTACATCAGGTTGCAAGAAATACAGAAAGATGAAGACAGTCAGACACTCTTCATAAGGGATGCCAGCAACCTGCTCACCAGTCCAGAGGACATCAAAGGCAGATGGAAAGAGCATTTCCAGCAGCTTCTGAATGAAGAAAACCCCAGAGAAGCTGTATTACCCCAGAAACAGCCTATGATGAGAGAAAAGGAGCCCACCCTAGAAGTAAGAACAGCACTATGGAAGATGAAGTCAGGGAAAGCAGCAGGCTCAGATTAGGTAACAGCAGATATGATACAGATGCTGGGTGAGACAGGGAAGAAATCGCTCCTGAGGGTACTAACAGCAGTGTGGAGAGAAAGGCATATCCCATACGACTGGAGAATAAGCATACTTGTGCCAGTGTACAAGAACAAAGGGGACATCCACAACTGTGGGCAGTACAGAGGCATCAAACTCCTATCAAATTGCATGAAAGTTCTGGAGAGGGTGACTGAAAACTGATACGCAGAGTAGTAGAATGCAAGATGGGAGCTGAGCAGTTTGGATTCAGATCTGGATGCAGCACAACTGACCCGATGTTTGCATTGAGACAGATACTGGAGAAGAAGCTAGAGATGAGAGAGTCCAACTGGGCATTCCTAGACTTGGAGAAAGCATATGACAAGGTCCCAAGAAAGCTGATCTGGGCAGTACTGCAGAGGTTTGAAGTCCCAGAAACATTGGTAGAGTTAGTGCAGGCTATGTACAAGGACCCAATGACTCAAGTACGAACAGTGTTCGGCCTCACAGAGGGGTTCTCAGTGGGAGTACATCATAGTTCAACTCCAAGCCCACTGCTGTTCATACTGGTGATGCACTACATTAGCAAACAGGTTGGAGGGGACAGATCAACAAAGCTGCTGTATGCAGACGATGTGGCAGTACAGGCAGACTCTGAGCTAGAACTTCAGCAAAGGATAGGTGAATGGAATGCAACTCTGAAGGTACATGGGATGAAACTAAGCACAGATAAGACTGTGGTAATGGCAGCAAACTGGGGAAATCAGAAGAAGCTAAGTACAGTTGTGTACACTTACCATAAATGTAGATGTTAAGAGTGTATTCACTGTTGCAGTCATTACATTTGGGTAACCCTGCTGGGAGGTTGCCCTCAGCCGGCCTGAATTCCAAAGTCTTGGGTCCTGCGTCGGCCGCTGTTGCCCCTTCCCTGATGTCAGGTCGTCAGGGGTATAAAAGAAGCAGCCGACGCCATTTTCTTCAATTTTTCTTGCCCCAGATGTCAGGCGCTCCTTAAAAGGGTAGCCAAATTTTATATATATATATAAATCAATAAATGCAGCAATACAAATTTTATCTTCATCTACAAGCAAATACACCACATAGATTGTATAAATCAGAGAAGGAAAGATAGGATCCATAGAAAAAAGGGGGATGGCGAGTGGGTTAACCAGGACTGCAACAGTGAATACACTCGAACATCTACATTTATGGTTAGTGTACACAACTGTACTATGTTCTTCATGTTTCACTGTTGCAGTCATTACATTTGGGTAGAGTCCCAAAGCTATGGTTGTGAGGCTGGAGCTAAACCGCATTAGGAGTGGCTATGAGGCCCTGCAGAACTGCAGTGGCAAAGCCTGCTCTGGATTTAAAGTAGAATGGCAGATGGTAATGCTTTGTAAAGGTGTGCACTGAACTCCAAGTAGCCGTCTCTAAAATGTCTCTGGTTGGTACTCCCCTGAGAAAGGCTGCTTTAGTGGCTGCAGCTCTGGTGGAATGTGGCCTAATGCCCTTAGGCACTGGCTTGCCATGGTGTGAATAGCATAAACAAATGCAGTGGCCTATCCACTTTGAGATAGCCTTTCCTTGTGATCCTGCAGCATATGCCACTAGTAATTGCTCCGTCTTCCTGAAAGCTTTGGTTGTGTCCAAGTAGAATCTAAGCTGTCTGTGTACGTCCAAAGAGTGCAGAATTCTCTCCCCCTTGTTCTGTGGATTTGGATAACAAGTTGGCAGATGAATAGTTTAGTTACGAGCCACACTGGACACCACTTTAGGCATAAATGTTGGGTTTGTTCTCAGAGAGATCCTGTCTGGATAAAAAATGATAAAAGGTTCCACAGCCATGAGCGCCTGTAGCTCTGAAACTCATCTTACAGAAGTAACTGCTAGGAGCAGAGCTGTTTTCAAAGATCGAAACGGACACAACGTTGCAATAATAAACTACTACTGCGCTATCTTCTCTATGCAACTAAAGCAAGAGGAAACGCAGAGCAGTTTCGCTGAAAAGCTGTTTTAAACTTAAAATCAACTTACACCAACATGATAAAACGAAAACTTTTCGTATATGTAACAATCAATGGGAGTTGAGCGCTTTCACCTACTACACTTAAGCTTCATCAGAACTAATTTGCCATACATTCCTGTCATTTATACAACTTCTTTGGCACCATAAATCTTTCGTACTTTTAAAGTCATATACCCCCTTTTTTAAATGATAAAATATAACTGAAATGATAAAATAATAACTAAAATAATAAGAATGATAATAATTTGTAAGTGATACAGTATAGTATTTTTAAACGAAGTATATTTATCAATAAAGTACATTTATGAATGATTAAGATATGTTTTTGAAGGCTGTTTGTTCCAATATAAATTAATATTATTATTTATTATATATGTATTACATTCATGTATTATGCATAAATTATATTAATGTATTTTTAAGATAAGTGTTTGAATAGTTAACTAACAGACCAATGAATGTTTTAGGCTGGTTGTCCCAACATTAAGTATTATTATCATTCTTATTATTTTAGTTATTTTATCATTTCAGTTATATTTTATCATTTCAGTTATATTTATTGTCGTTCATTTTTATCAACCATATTATTCAATGTATGCAAAATATACAATATAAATACATCAATGTATAGTGTGCATAAGGTAAATTTTTGTTGCAGTTATATTTAGTAAAAAAGGGGGTATATGACTTTAAAAGTACGAAAGATTTATGGCGCCAAAGAAGTTATATAAATGACAGGAATGTATGGCAAATTAGTTCTGATGAAGCCTAAGTGTAGTAGGTGAAAGCGCTTATCTCCCATTGATTGTTGTTACATATACGAAAAGTTTTCGTTTTATCATGTTGGTGCAAGTTGATTTTGTTTATTAAAGTTTAAAACAGCTTTTCAGCGAAACTGTTCTGCGTTTCCTCTTGCTTTAGTTGCATGGAGAAGATAGCGCAGTAACTGTTTTCAAAGATAAAAACTCTATATCAACAGTAGCAGCTGGCTCAAAAGGAGGCAAGGTGAGCTTTTCCAAGATATAGCTGAGGTCCCATGCAAGTATTGGTGATCTCCTTGGAGGCCTTAAATTTTTGGCTCCTCTGAGGTACTGCTTTAATAAAGGATGAGAAAAAATTGGTGGCACTATTGTAATGAGCAGAAATGGCAGAGGCATGAATTTTAAATTGATGAAAAGGATAGGCCTTTGTCCAGCATCTCCCGTTAAGTATTGCAAAATCGGAGGAATATTTGGTACAGTTGTATCAGTTCTTTGTGCCTGGTTCCAAGCATAGAATCACTTCCATTCTCCAGCATAAGACTTTCTTGTACTAGGCCTTCTGGCTTCCAGAATGACATCCATCACAGCTTTGCTGAGAGGTGTTTTTTGTATGACTACATTACCCACCCTGCTGCCAGGTTTAATGTCCTGAGTTGGCTGTGCAGGATCTGATTGTTTTGCTGGGACAGTAGATGAGGTAATTGAGGTAAGGTCCAAGCTGGGTAACGAGACAAGTTCCTTAGGATTGGATACCAGTACTGGCGGGGCCAGTCTGGGGCAATCAGTATCATCTTTGGTTTCTCCTGTCAGACCGCTAGGAGTACCTTGGGGAGGAGAGAGTGGAGGGAAGGCATATACTGATAGGGCGTCCACTTTCCATGCTTGTCTGTGATAAGTCCTTGTGCAGAATCTTTTTAGTTGGTAGTTGTGAGGGGAGGCAACTAGATCTATGTCCAGGCATCTCCATTTCCTTGTTATCATGCTGAAGACTTGTGGATCCAGCTGCCACTCGTGGGGATCCGTGAGGTTTCTGCTTAGTCTGCCAGAGTATTTTCCTTTCCTGGCAGGAATTGTGCTTGCAAATGTACTTGGCAAGTCAAAGCTGTGTCCCACAATGTCATGGCTAGCATGCAAAGGGGGTAAGAATGTGTGCCCCCCTGCTTGTTTATATACCACATGACCATGGTGTTGTCTGTCTTTATCAGTAGTTGTCCCGGATGAAGTATGTCCTTGAAGGCGGTCTGGGCATTTTGAACAGCTAGCATCTCTTTTTGATCGATATATAGATGCATTTGGTTTGAGGTCCATGTGCCCTGAATGCATCTTCCTGCCATGTGGGCCCCCCAGGCATAATCTGACGCATCCGTTGTTAGTGTCTGCCTGGCTGGGGGTAATGTGAATGGCTGTCCCTTGTTCTGGTGACAAGCCTTTGCCCACCATCGAAACTCTGTTGCAGGTAGGGAATGAGAGTAATCATTGTTTCCAGGCTGTGGCAATGTTGAGTACAAACACTTTAGGTACCATTGAAGTTTCCTAATAGGTACCATTGACGTTTCCTAATATGCAGTCTTGCATATGGAATTAGTACGATGCAGGATGCCATGAAGCCCAAAGCCTGCAGAATTTTTCTTGCAGATAACTGGGCCTTTGTTGCCAACATTGTGAAATAGGTAGTCAGTTGCCTTTGTTTGTCTGGCGTGACATAAACCATCTGGGCAGTTGTATTCAACCTTGCACCCAGGAATGTTATATCTTGAGAGGGTACTAGTTTTGATTTCTTTTCGTTGACTGTGTACCCTATGCATGTTAGAAGTCTTTTCACAAACGCCAGATGTTGAAGAAGAATGTCCTTGTTCTCTGCTTGAATTAGACAGTCGTCCAAGTAAGGGTATATTTGTATTCTTCTCTTTGTCTGCAGAATGCAATTACTGGTGCCAGGCACTTTGTAAAGACCCTGGGCGCAGTAGATAAGCCAAAGAGAAGTGCAGAGAATTGGTAATGTATTGCACCAGCCTTGAAACTGAGGTGTCTTCTGCACGATTGTCTGATTGGAACATGCAGGTATGCCTCTTTTAGGTCTAAAGTCACAAGCCAAGCGTTCTTGCCCAGCATGGGCAGAAGCTGCTGCAAAGTCAACATTTTGAATTTTGGAATATCCAGGAATGTGTTCAGAATAGATAGGTCCAGTATCGGCCTCCAGGCCTTGTCCTTTCTGGGTACCAAAGAACAGTAGAGTAAAATCCTTGTCCCCACTCTTGCTCTGGTACTTGCTGAATGGCCCCATGTCCATGAGGGATGAAACTTGTTTTTGTGCCTCTGCCCATTGATTTTTTTTTTGGCAGATCTGGCCAGTCGTTTGCCTTTGGCAGAGTATGGAAATGGAATTTGTAGCCTTGTGACATTATATTTAGAACCCATTTGTCCTGGGTTATAATGTGCCAATTTTGGGCAAAAAGTGCTAATTTTCCCCCTAAGGGTGCTGGCAGAAGATAAGGGCTTGGTGCAGGCAGGGGAAAGTCATTGGGACTGCTTTCTGTATGTTTGTGCTTCATCTTCTCCATCTTTGGTTGTAGAAGCACCCCATTGTTTTGAAATACAAGAACCTTGCGCCTGGGATCTGCTCCTTTGAGGTCTGTCTGACACAGGAAAGGATCATTTTTTTGTAAGCCAGTGTCAACTAAACCTAGGTGGCTGTACTTGTAAAAACTCAGTTTGCATAGATTTAGCTTGGTCTTCCATTTTCTTTAACACCTCTTCTACCTTAGCACCAAACAATGTATCATGCTGTAAAGGTGCATCTAGTAACTTAACCTTAACATGATCAGGCAGATTTTGTTCTTTTAACCAAGCATGCCTCCTAATTACAGAACCCGTAACTGCGGCCCTGCAGGAGGCCTCCAAAGAATCAAAACCACATTGCAAAGTATGCTTTCCAGCTTGTTCAGCTGCATGCAATAAATCCTGCATTTCCTCGTTTTCGGCACATTCAGAATTTAACATCATTTTCTGTTTAAGTAATCCCATGAGATGTTGCTGATACTTTAGCATATGAAACTGACAGTTGAAGGCCCTTATAGCCAAAGTTGCAGATGTGTAAACCTCCCCCACATCTATCCAGTGCCCTTGAATCTCTGTCAGAGGGGGCTGTTTTTTTGCTGTAGAGGCCTTAACTCCCTTGGGACCCTGTGAAATAGTTTCTGGGTCAGCAGCAGGGTTTTTAAAAAGAAATTTGTGTGGGTCAGGAACCCTGTAATATCTGTCAGGCTTAACAAGAGCTGGAGTAAGGAATCAGGGGTCAAACTAGACTCCGAAAACACATCTACAATGTCTAACACAGTGGGAATGGCTAGAGGCCTGTGTTGTGGTAGTAAAAGGAAATCCCTGAGCCTCTTTTTAGATTCTGAAAAATCTTGGCTTTCCCAGTGAAAATGCTCCCTCATGGTATGCAAGGTTTCCCCAAAGGAATAATCCTCAGGAGGGGATGCTGAAGCTATAGATTCTTCAGCATCAGAATCCTCATAGGGGGGTAAAGAATATCCCTGATCAGAAGAGGAATCAGAAGAAATAGTAACCTGATCTGAAGATTCATAGTCAGTCTCTTGCCTAGGCCGAGGGGGAGGGGGCTTGGGAACCCCTGATCAAGGTAATCAGGTCTTCGGCCATCTTGATAATCTGTTTTTTGTGCATAGAGGCTTGTACACGTGGCTCATGAGTTTGTTTCTTTGCTTTAGAAGCTGCTTTAATCTGTCTTTGAAGCTGCAATCGTTTTAATGTAAAGATGTTGTGGTCTGAATACACCCTCAGAAGCCAGTACCTGCTCAGCGGCTCTGGACCCATCTGAGGGATTAGCGTCCGAGTCGCCAATACTTTGAGTATCCAGCAGCATGGCCGATTCCACGTGGGAGTCGGTAGCGGCCTGCGACTCTAAAGTAGCGGGTGTCAGGGGCTGCGAAAGCGCCTCACTGAACAGGCGACTGGCTTAGGAGAAGCTTAGTCATCGGTTTTGGGCCTCTGTTTTTCTCTATCCTTTTCTTTGCGTTTTTTGTAAACTCCTAGTAGTCGAATAGCTATCCGACGACATTTTAGGATAATTAAACCTGCTACCAAAATACTTTAAAGCAAAAGTATACAGACGCTTAACAGTGCGTTTGTTAAATCTAGCACAAAACAACCAGAAACGTTGTGATCAGGGCCTAGGAAAGGAATACAGTAAGAACGAAAATCCTTATGAGGTATTTGCTTTCCACAAGTAATACACTTACTAACTTTTTCTGACATCGGTCTGGAGCAAGAAAAACTGTTTCCCCAATGGGGTACTTAGCTTTCCTGAAGACTTCGGTTCTGAACACGAAAATTTCAGGAGTCGGCCAACCGGCACTTGCAAACTGCTTCTGCTTTGGGCACTGCGCGGCAAGAAAGACTGAAGAAAATGGCGTTGGCTGCTTCTTTTATACCCCTGACGACCTGACATCAGAGAAGGGGCGACAGCGGCAGACGCAGGACCCAAGACTTTGGAATTCAGGCCGGCTGAGGGCAACCTGCCAGCAGGATTACCCAAATGTAATGACTGCAACAGTGAAACATGAAGAACATCGGAGATAGAAGGGAAGATAGTGGAACAGGTAAACAGCTTCAAGTATCTGGGAGGGGCAGTTGAGAAGGATAGTCTGAAGAGGTCAAAGCAAGAATCAGAGGGGCTGCAGCCAACTGGCATAGAGTATCAGGTGTAGTCTATGACAGAAGGCGGCCAAAGAAGCTGAAAAGTAAGGCGTAAGAGACAGTGGTGCGACCAGTACTACTGTATGGTACAGAAACGTGGGCAGAAAAGGCAAAACTGTTGAAGAAGCCAGAGGTAATGGAAATGAAGTGCCACGTGTAGAAAAGCAGAAGGCAATCTGGTGACGAAAATTTTGGACAGACAGGAAAGCAGGTAAGAGGAAGTGAGGACGTCCAGCAAAGAGGTGGTTGGAATTCTGTGAAAGAAGATCTGCGACAGTCAGGTATGACTGTTGAAAAGGCAGGAGTGTGGCACTGAACTGAGAGAATTGGTGATAACGATACCCAGACCTCATGAAGAAAAATGGGAAAAAAGGGGCTGATGATGAAGTGGTTAGTTTCAGGACGGTCTGATAAGGTAGAGACAGTCTAGAAGGGTGAGAGATCTGGATATCGAGCCAGAATCCACGTTGTATGTACCAGTAGAGGCAACAGAAAGGGGAACCATTTTTGTTGGGGCCAAAAGGGAGCAATCTAGATTACTTTTGCCTTACACTGTCTGGCTTTCTGAATAAATCTGTTCATGAGGGGGAATGGGGGAAAAGCATACAGGAGTCTGGGGGGACAACTGCGGACTACAGCATCCCTGGATGATTGACCCTGTGGAGGGATCAGGGTAAAATAATTGCTGCGCTTGTTGTTGAGGTAGGAGGCAAACAGATCACAGCAAGGTTGGCCCCACCGGCTGAAATAGTTGCTACAGTTGGCTTGAGGGATCACTCATGAGGAGTTAGAATAGCTCTGCTCCACCCATCCGCTAGAACACTGGAACATCCTGGAATGTGAGCTGCTATCAGAAGACATCGCCCACTGCCATAGCCTCGTGGCCTTCTCAACACAGGGGGAAAGAACGGGTTTCTCCTTGTTTGTTAGTGTAGCATACTACAGCTATATTGTCCAACTGTATAGCAATCACACCCCTGGGAAGGTTGTCCTGGAAAGTATGCAAGGCTAGGAGGATCATTAATTTCCAAGACACTGATGTGAAGATTAATACAAGGTACACGGTCAAAATTAATGGTCATTCTCCCTTCAAAATGCACCCCCACCACCACCATCCTAGAAGGGAGGCATCCATGATCACTACTGCTATGGGTGGATCTGGCTGAAAAGGTCACGCTTCTGTTACTGAAAGAGAGGTAATCAAACACGCCTTGTGACCATCCAGAATTTTATCTGCTTTACAAACTGGCTGAGATGGCAGAGATTCAAAACTGGTCTTGGGTCCCCAGTTTTCTTTGGGACTAAAAAGAACCTAGAGTAGACTCCGGATCCCAATTGATCTTTGGGGACCAGCTAGACGACCCCTTTTTCTAGCAGCATGAAATCTCCTGTGCTGTTGGCTCCCACTGAAAGTGGAATGTCAGGAATTGCCTTCTTTGGACAAGAAAATTAAAATGCAAGAGCCTCTGGAAATTATATTTTCCACCCATTTTACTCTAGTTAATTCTAGCCAGGCTTAAGGGGTGCAGAGTACAGCAGTCAGACAACCCTTCAGGAACACTGACAGTGCCTCTAAAAAAAAACCTTAGTAAGAAATATTATAAGACTTAAATTAATCCTGAAAACAGTATTGACATCTAAGAACAAAATCCAAGCTATAAACCAATTTGTTCCTCCTGTCCTAACTTACAGTTTTGGAGTGACTGATTGGCCCAAAAACATGTTGGACAGATTAGATATTAAAACAAGAAGGACGCTTCATGCTCACCAAATGATTTATTAAAAAAAAAAAAATTCAGTGAATACCAAGATTATATACTCCCCATTCCGAAAGAAGGATGGGCCTCCTTGAAACTGATTACATGTACAGCTCTGCAATTGTGGGAGTCCACACATTTGCTGACCTCAAGAGACCCAAACATAATGAAAGTTTTGAAACATGAGGAGATTAAATCTAACATGACTTCCCTGCTTAACTTGGCAGAAGCACATCGGCGTCAAGCAGGAATGGAAATCAAACCAGAAGTAAATAAAAATCCGGCAGCAACTGAATGGGCCACAAAAACAAGAGAAAGAATAGAAGGTGAAGGATCAGATGAAAAGGCAAGAAATGTGGAAAATGTATAAATATAGTTACAAGTATAGAAAAAGTACAGTTTTATACCTACCATAAATGTAGACGTTCGAGTGTTCACACTGCTGCAGTCATTACACTTGGGTTATCCTGCCGTCAGGCGGTCCCGCAGTCGGCCAGAGTTCCAAAGTCTCGGTCCGGTGTTGGCTGCTGTCGCTTCTTCCCTGACATCAGTGCACCAGGGGTATACAAGATGCATCCAACGCCATTTTCTTCAGTTTTTCTTGCCCCAGATGTCAGGTGCCCCCAAGTAGGTAGGCAATACAGATTGCTAATTAAAAAATATACATATAAAATAAAAACAATACCTT
This sequence comes from Protopterus annectens, assembly GCF_019279795.1. NCBI lineage: Eukaryota > Metazoa > Chordata > Ceratodontiformes > Protopteridae > Protopterus > Protopterus annectens. The sequence continues at coordinate 1,377,765,682 of NC_056739.1, forward strand.
CAGTTACAAGCAAATACACCACAAAGGTTGTATAGGATAGAAAGTTATAGATTAGTCCAGCTAGTTCAGAGGGGATGGAGGGAGGGTAACCTGGACTGCAGCAGTGTGAACACTCGAACATCTACATTTATGGTAGGTACAAAACTGTACTATGTTCATCGTGTTACACTGCTGCAGTCATTACACTTGGGTAGAATCCCAAAGCTAAGGTTGGGTGGCTGGTCTATAAAGAGTTAGGATTGGCTATGAGGCCCTGCAGAACTGCAGTGGCAAATCCTGCTCTGGATTTAGAGTAAAGGGGCAGGTGGTAATGCTTGGTAAAGGTGTGCACTGAACTCAAGTTGCAGCCTCCAAAATTTCCTTGGTAGGTACGCCTCTTTGAAAGGCTATTGAAGTGGCTGTTACCCTGGTGGAATGTGGCCTAATGTTATTTGGGACTGATTTTCCATGCTGTACGTAGCAGTAACGAATACAGTGTCCTATCCATTTGGATATAGTCTGCTTTGAGATAGCCTTGCCCTGTGATCCTGCAGCAAATGCTACAAACAGTTGATCAGTTTTCCTGAAAGCTTTTGTTTTGTCCAAGTAGAAGCGTAGCTGCCTGTGTATGTCCAAAGAATGCAGAAGTTTCTCCCCTTTATTCTGGGGGTTTGGATAAAAAGTTAGCAAATGGATGGTTTGGTTAAGAGCCACACTAGATATCACCTTTGGCATAAAGGTAGGGTTTGTCCTTAAAGAAACTCTGTCCTGATGAAAAATTATAAAAAGGTTCCACTGCCATTAATGCCTGTAGCTCTGAGACTCTTCGTGCTGAAGTTACTGCCAGGAGAAGAGCTGTTTTCCATGATAATTTTAGATTGGCTGTATTGGCTGGCTCAAAAGGTGGTAGGGTCAGTTTTTCCAAAACGAAATTGAGGTCCCAAGTTGGTGTTGGTGCTCTCCGGGGCGGTCTTATGTTTTTAGCCCCTCTGAGGTACTGCTTTAGCAAGGGAGGAGAGAATAAAGGAGGATCCGTGTTGCAATGTGCTGAAATGGCAGAGGCGTGGATCTTAATTGATGAGAAGGATAGGCCTCTGTCCAGCATCTCAGTTAAGTAATGTAAAATCTGAGGAATGTTGGGAAAGAGGGTCAAGGCTTTGAGCCTGGTTCCAGGCGCAGAATCTCTTCCATTTTTCTGAGTAAGCTTTCCTGGTGCTAGGCCTCCTGGCCTCCAAAATGACATCCATAACAGCTTTAGAGGAAGGCGTTGCCTGTTTGACTAATGTATCTGCCATGCAGCCAGGTTTAAGGTTTTGAGCTGACCGTGCAGGATCTGATTGTTTTGTTGAGTCAGAAGGTGTGGAATTTCAGGCAAAATCCATGGTGGGCCTTGAGCCAAGTTCCTTAAGACAGGGTAGCAGTGCTGGCGTGGCCAGTCTGGAGTAATCAGGATCATCTGTGGTTTTTCTTGTCTGGCTTTTAGGAGTACCTTTGAAAGGAGAGGCAGTGGCGGGAAGGCATAAACTTTTAGGTTTTTCCAGCTGAACAAGACAGCATCCACTTTCCATGCTTGTTTGTAATGAGTCCTTGTGCAGAATTTTTGTAGTTGGCAATTCAGTGGGGAGGCAAAAAGATCTATGCCTGGGCATCCCCATTTTTGCGTTACCATGCTGAAGATTTGTGGACTCAATTTCCATTTGTGTGGGTCCATGATATTTCTGCTTAGATAGTCTGCCAGAGTATTTTTCTTTCCTGGCAGGAATTGTGCTTGCAGGTGAACTTGATACGTTAGAGCGGTGTTCCACAAGGTCATGACTTGCCTGCATAGGGGATAAGAATGAGTGCCCCCTTGCTTGTTTATGTACCACATTACTGTGGTGTTGTGTGTCTTTAGTAATAATTGTCCTGGATGGACCTTGAAAGCTGTTAGGGCACTTTAAACAGCAAACATCTCTTTTTGATTGATGTGAAGATGCATCTGGTTTGTGGTCCACTTGCCCTGAATGCATTTTCCTGCCATGTGTGCTCCCCAGGCGTAATCCGAAGCATCTGTTAGAGCTTGCCTGGCTGTGGGTTGGGTAAAAGGCTGACCCTTGTTTAGGTGACATGCCTGTGCCCACCATCGAAACTCCTGTTGTAGGCAGGGAATCATTGGTATTACTGCTTCTAAACTGTGAGAGTGTTGAGTCCAAACACTTTAGGTACCATTGTAATTTCCTCATATGCAGTCTGGCATATGGTATTAGTAGTATGCAGGATGCCATGAATCCCAGGGCCTGCAGAATTTTTCTTGCAGTGAGATGGGACTTTTGCCAGTAATTGAAAATATTGAGTTAGTTGAACTTGTTTGTCTGGCGTGCGGCAAGCCATCTGGGCCGTTGTATTTAAGCTGGCACCCAGGAATATAATCTGTTGCGAGGGCACTAGTTTTGACTTCTTTTCATTTACTGTGTACCCTAGAGAAATTAGCCACCTTTTTACAAATGCCAGATGCTGTAGAAGAATGTCCTTTGTCTCTGCTTGAATGAGGGAGTCGTCCAGGTATGGATATATTTGAATTCCTTTTTGTCTGCAAAATGCAATTACTGGTGCCAGACACTTTGTGAAGATCCTAGGCGCAGTAGATAAGCCAAAGGGCAGTGCAGAGAATTGGTAGTGCATTGTACCAGCTTTGAATCTGAGGTATCTTCTGCAATTTTGTCTGATAGGGACATGCTGGTATGCCTCTGAGGTCCAGAGTAACAAGCCAAAAAGTACAGTTTTGTACCTACCATAAATGTAGATGTTCGAAGATCCACATTGCTGCAGTCCTAACACTTGGGTAGTCCGCTGTCCCAGTCGGCCCGAATACCAAAGTATAAGGCTGACGTCGGTCAAGGCGCATTTGTCTGACATCAGGATGTCAGGGTACAAATGCGCATGACCGACGTCATATCCTCAGTCTTTTCTTGCCCCAGATGTCAGAAGACCCTAAAAAAATAAGGCCAAAACCAAAAAACACCAAACACTCCTGTACCTAATATATGTACAATATATACAAATTTACAAAATAGAACCCCACCCACACAACCACCCCTAAACACAGAGGGAAGGAGGGAGGTAAATTGGACTGCAGCAATGTGGATCTTGAACATCTACATTTATGGTAGGTACAAAACTGTACTATGTTCTTCATCTCACATTGCTGCAGTCCTAACACTTGGGTAGAATCCCAAAGCAGAGGTAAGGGAGGATGGCTAAACTATAATGAAGCAGGAGCTGCCAAAATGCCCTGCAACACAGCAGTGGCAAAACCAGCCCTGGATTTAGAATAGAGAGGAAGGTGGTAATGCTTGGAGAAAGTATGCACTGAACTCCAAGTAGCTGCCTCAAAATATCCTTAGTTGCCACCCCTTAGAAATGCTGTTGAAGTGGCAGTAGCCCTAGTGGAATGAGGCCTAATCCCAGCTGGAATCTCCTTGCCATGATGGGAGTAACAGAATGCAATGCAAAACCCAATCCACTTAGATATAGTTTGTTTTGACACAGGCTTGCCCTGAGAACTCAAAGCAAAAGAAACAAACAACTGCTGAGACTGCCTAAAATCCTAGTCCTGCTTAAATAATACGCAACTGCCTGTGTACATCTAAAGTGTGCAAAATCTTTTCCCCTATTTTGCGGATCTGCATAAAAAGTAGGCAAATGAATAGTCTGGTTTAAAGCCACACTAGAAACCACCTTAGGCATAAATGAAGGATTAGTACGCAATGATACCCTATCCTTATGAAAAATCAAAAAAGGCTCAACCGCCATAAGGGCCTGCAATTCAGAAACCCTTCTTGCAGAAGTAATGGCCAACAAAAAAGCAGTCTTCCATGACAAGTATTTCAATTCAGCAGTAGCATGAGGCTCAAAGGTTGTAGAGTAAGTTTCTCCAACACAAAATTGAGGTCCCAAGCAGGAGTAGGAGCTCATTGGGGTCTTATATTCTTTGCCCCTCTAAGAAATTGCTTGAACAAAGGATGAGAAAACAATGGTGGGTCACAATCATAGTGAGCTGAAATTGCTGCAGCATGAATCTTAATGGAAGAGAAAGACAAACCTTTGTCCAATAACTCAGTAAGATATTGAAGAGCCACACTCAAATTAGGCTCAGAAACATCCAAATCCTTTGCTGCACTCCAAAATAAAAATCTCTTCCATTTTCTGCATACACTTTCGTGTACTAGGTCTTCTGGCTTCCATAATCACATTCAAAACTTGTTGAGGAAGTTGAGACCTGCTGTGGTTCAAAACAGAATATGCCAGGCTGTTAGATGAAGAGAGTGAAGCTTGACATTGAGTAGATGACCGTCCCTCTGAGACAAAGGTGTGCAATTAAAGGTAAAGGCCATGGAGGCTTCCTTACCAGATTCCTCAGTAATGGGTACCAGTGTTGGCGAGGCCAATCTGGAGCTATCAAAATCATCCTTGGCTTGTCTTGTCTGACCTTTAGGAGTACCTTTGGGAGGAGAGGCAGAGGTGGAAAGGCATACACATGAAGATTTTCCCAACTGAGAAAGAGCATCCACTTTCCAAGCTGTGTGATGAAACCTTTTCGTGCAAAACTTTGGCAGCTGGTGGTTTAGTGGAGAAGCGAACAGATCTATGTCTGGAGTTCCCCATGACACTGTCAATTTCCGAAATACATGAAGATCCAGTTTCCACTCGTGGGGATCCATGATTTGCCTGCTTAACACATCTGCTAAGGAGTTCTGTGCTCCTGGCAGAAACCTTGCCTGAAGATTTAGCTGCAAGCTGAGCAGTCTCCCACAAAATCATTGCTTGACTGCATAGAGGATAAGAATGTGTTCCCCCTTGCTTGTTGATGTACCACATGACAGTTGTGTTGTCTGTTAGAATCAACACCTGCTCTGGAAGAAGTAACTCCTTGAAAGCCATTAATGCAAACTGGACTGCTAACATCTCCTTCATGTTGATATGTAGATGCTGTAGTCTGGCAGGCCACTTGTCTTGTATCCACTTTCCATTCAGATGAGCTCCCCAAGCTATGTCTGAGGCATCTGTCGTTAGAATCTGACTCGCCTCTGGCCGGGTCACAGAGAGTCCCTTGTTTAGGTGACATTCCTGAGCCCACCACAAAAATTCCTTTTGAATGCAAGGTATTATTGGAATGACAGTGTCCAAATCCTGGCAGTGCTGTGTCCATACATTTTTAGATACCATTGCAGCTTCCTCATATGCAGTTTGGCATTGGGAAGCACCAGAATACAAGATGCCATGAACCCTAAGGCTTGAAGGACTGTCCTTGCAGTCAGCCCGGACTGAAGAGATAGTTGATGGAAGTAAAGGGAAAGATTCTTTTGTTTGTCCGGGGTTAAAAGGCCATCTGGGCTGCTGTATTCAGTCTCACACCCAGAAAGCACATGTCTTGAGAGGGTACTAGACTGGACTTTATTTCGTTCACAGAATACCCCAGGCATCTTAGCACTGCTATCACATATTCCAGATGCTGAAGAAGCTCGTCCTTTTCTTGAGCCAGAATCAGACAGTCGTCCAAGTAAGGATAGATTTGTATTCCTTTTAGCCTGAAGAAAGCTACAACTGGAGCCAGAACTTTTGTGAATACTCTGGGCGCAGTAGATAAGCCAAAGGGCAATGCAGAGAACTGATAATGGGAATTTCCAGCTCGGAAACGCAGACACTTCCTGCAACTGAGTCTGATAGGCACATGAAGGTAAGCCTCCTTGAGAACTAAAGTTACCATCCAGTGATCTTTGCCCAGCAGAGGTAAAAGCTGTTGTAACGTCAACATTTTGAACTTGGGAGTGTCCAGATAAGTGTTGAGGATAGACAAATCCAAAATTGGTCTCCACATGTTCCCCTTTTTTGGTACTAGGAACAGGCGAGAATAAAATCCTAGGCCCCTTTCTGGCACAGGAACCGGCTGAATGGCCCCTATCTGGAGTAACAGAGAAATTTGCTTGTGAGCCTCTTTTCTTTGTATAGGAGGAATGTCTGGCATGCCTTTGAAAGGAGGCAAGGTATGGAAATAAAACCTGTAACCGTGGTGAACGATATCCAATACCCATCTGTCTTGGGTAATAACACTCCAATTTTCTTTGAAAAGTGCCAGCCTTCCTCCCAAAGGTGCTGCCAGACGAGAAGGCTCTGGCAGCTGAAAAGGCAAGTCATTGGGTCTGCTTATGAAAGGACTGACCCCTGACCTCACCAGAAGACTGGGGAGGCGAACTGCCTGTTCTAGGCCTAAAGAACCTTGAGCTCTGCCCTACCACGTCTAGATCTACCCCTAGACTGAGAATCATAAGAAGGATAAGTCCACCCCTTAGTAGGCCAATTTCTACTAAACTTTGGAGGCTGAACCTGCAAAAATCTTTAACAGTCTGCATAGACTTAGCCTTGTCCTCCATTTTCTTTAAAACTGCTTCCACAGGCACCAAATAACACATCAGATTGTAAAGGAGCATCTAAAATCCTTGTCTTTACATGTTCAGCTAAATTCTGATCCCTCAGCCAGGCGTGCCTGCGAAGAACAGAACCAGTGGCTGCCACCCTCGAAGAGGCCTGTACAGCATCAAAACCACATTGCAAGGAATGCTTACCCACCTGTTCAGAAACATGAACTAAATCCTGCAACTCTTTACACTCAATACCTTCCGCCAGAGCATCTACCTTAGACTTCAATTGTGAAAGGAGATAATTTTGGTATTTCAACATTTGAAACTGGCAATTCAAAACCCTCATGGCTAAAGTGGAAGAAGTATACACCTTCTTTCCCCATCTATCCAAAGCCCTTGCCTCTTTATCAGAAGGAACAGGATTTTTAACAACAGAAGCCTTAACACCTTTAGGGCCCTGAGAAACCGTTTCTGGGTCTGCCCTAGGACTCTTAAAAAGATACTTATGAGCTTCAGGCACCCTATAATACCTATCCGGTTTAACTGGGGCAGGAGGCAAAGAATCAGGGTTCAGGGAAGCCTCTGCAAAAACATCCTCTACCACATCCAGAACAGGAGGTATAGCTAAAGGCCTATGCTGGGGTAGAAACAAAAATTCCCTAAGCCTTTTCCTGGAATCAGAGAAATCTTGACCTTCCCATTTAAAATGCTCCCTCATGGAATGAAGAGTCTCTGAAAAGAAAAATCCTCAGGAGGAGAAGCGAAGGTGTAGAGTCATCTACATCAGAATCAGAATAAGGAGGATACTCCTGCAAGTCTTCAGCCGAAGACTCAGAAGCCTCGAACACTGCTCAAAACTCTCAAGCTCAGGTTCCACCCTAGGCCTCTTATCAGGGGGCATAGAACCTCTAATCATAGTAATCAAATCTTCTGCCATTTTAAGCATATGTTTCTTAGGCAGAGACCCTGAAGAACTAGGGAGACCCCACTGAAGTTAACCCTGGCCTGCCTCTAGAAGAAGCCTTGGAAACAGAAGGGAGGGCCTAACCACCTTAGGAAGGGAGGGAGAACAGCTACCTGAGAAGCCCCTTCAGCCTGGCCTACCTCCTGAGAGGACACATCTTGTAACAGTAAAGTCTCTCCTGAGAATCCAAAGGAACTTCTGGTAGAACCACCGGCTCCACAGAGCCCTCTAAAGAACCGGCGTCCGGGACAGTCGGTTCTTCCACCCTAGGCTTCGCTGCTTTGTCCTTGCGCTTTTTAGACGAAGCGGGCGTCGGAGCATCCGGCGGCATGTTGTAATTACAACGCTTCCCAAAAACTAACCTGGCACAATCTAATCTTCTCTTAATAGTGCGTTTGTTAAATCTAGCACAAGAGCGACAGCCAACAACGTCGTGCTCAGGCCCTAAGCAAGGTATACACAAGGTATGGTAATCTCTATGAGGTATCTGTTTCCCACAAGAAATACAGTTATTCACTTTTTCTGACATCCGGTTAAATACTGAGGCAAGAAAAAACCAAAATATTCCCCAACGGGGTACTTCGCCAACTTTGATTCGGTCTGAAACTCTGACTTCAGAAAATTTCAGAACGCCAACCTGCACTCGCAATACTGCTTCTGCATCGGACCATGCAGCAAAAAAAGACTGAGGATATGACGTCGGTCATGCGCATTTGTACCCTGACGTCCTGATGTCAGACAAATGCGCCTTGACCGACGTCAGCCTTATACTTTGGTATTCGGGCCGACTGGGACAGCGGACTACCCAAGTGTTAGGACTGCAGCAATGTGAGATGAAGAACATCTTCTTGACCAGCATCATGGGTAGAAGTTGCTGCAATGTCAACATTTTGAATTTTGGAATATCCAGGTAAGTATTCAGAATTGAAAGGTCTAGTATGGGCCTCCAGGCCTTGTCCTTTCTGGGCACCAGGAAGAGTCTTGAGTAAAATCCTTGTCCTTGTTCCTGTTGTGGTACTTTTTGAATAGCTCATGTCTATGAGGGCTGAAATTTGTTTTTGTGCCTCTGCCCGTTGATTTTGTGGCAGGTCTGGCATTCCTTTTAGCCTTGGTAAAGTATGAAAGTGGAACCTGTAACCTTGAGACACAATATTCAGAACCCATTTGTCTTGGGTGATTGTTTGCCAGTTTTGAGACAAAAGTGCTAGTTTTCCCCCTAAGGGGGCTTCCAAAAGGGACGTGCTCGGCGTACGAAGGGGAAAGTCATTGTGACTTGTTTCCTGTAAGCTTGAGACTTGTCCTCACCTCCTTTTGGGGTTGAGGTGCCCCACTGTCGTCTGTTTGAGCCTTGGGGTTGAGATCTGCCTCTTGGGCGTCTGCATCTGCCTCTCTGTGGCCTGCCTGACACTGGAAAGGACCAATTCTTTGTTGGCCAATTTCTGCTAAACCGAGGTGGCTGTACCTGTAAGAAATCCTTGACCGTTTGCACAGATTTAGCTTTATCCTCCAATTTTCTTTAACACCTCTTCTGCCTTAACACCAAACAAGGTATCATGCTGTAAAGGAGCATCCAATAATATTGCCTTAACATGATCAGGTAAACTCTGTTCTTTTAACCAAGCATGTCTTCGAATCACAGAACCTGTAACTGTGGCTCTACAAGAGGCCTCTAAAGAATCAAAACCACACTGCAGAGTATGTTTTCCCACCTGTTCAACTGCATGCAAAAAATCCTGCATTTCTTTACAATCAGGAACTTCTGAGCTTGCAAGCATTTTCTGTTTTAACTGAGCCATTAAATATTGTTGCTATTTAAGCATGTGAAACTGGCAATTTAAAGCTCTTACTGCTAAAGTTGCAGAAGTGTATACTTTCTTCCCCCATCTATCCAAAGCTCTGGAGTCGCTGTCAGAGGGTACTGGATTTTTTGCAATGGAAGCCTTAACCCCTTTTGGACCCTGGGAAATAGTTTCTGGATCAGCAGAAGGGTTTTTGTAAAGAAACTTGTGACAGTCAGGGACTCTACAATACCTATCTGGCTTGCCTGGAGCAGGGAGGCAAAGAATCAGGAGATAAGCTGGATTCAGAGAACACATCATCCACAATATCTAGCACAGACGGAATGGCCAGGGGCCTGTGCTGAGGCAATAAAAGGAAATCCCTGAGCCTTTTCTTGGATTCTGAGTAATCCTGACTTTCCCAATGGAAATGCTCCCTCATGGTATGTGAAGTTTCCCCAAAAGAATAATCCTCAGGAGGAGAGGCTGAAGGGATAGATTCTTCAGCATCAGAGTCTTCATAGGGGGGTAGAGAGTATCCCTGGTCTGAAGAGGAATCAGAGGAAATGGAAATCTGATCAGAGGAATCATAGTCTGTATCCTGCCTAGGTCTTTTCTCAGGAGGGGTATGGGAACCCCTGATTAGAGTAATGAGGTCTTCGGCCATTTTAAGCATCTGTTTCTTAGGCATGGAGGACTGTCCAGGAGAATGCTGTACTTGTTTCTTTGTCATTAATGGTACCTTTGTCTTGGCTGTTTTAATGATAAGTTGTGAAGGTCTGAAAACACCCTCAGAAGCCGATGCCTGCTCAGCGGCTCCGGGCCCATCTGAGGGATTAGTTTCCGTAGGCCCAATACCTTGAGTTTCCACAGGCCTAGTTGTCTCCACGTGGGAGTCAGAAGCGGCCTGTGGCTCTGAGGTAGCGGGTGTCAGGGGCTGCGAAAGCGCCTCACTGAGAACCGGCAACTGGCCTAGAAGAAGTTTAGTCGTCAGTTTTGGACCTCGGATGCCTGTCTATCCTTGTCTTTGCGTTTTTTCGGTATGGAGGTAGTCTGTTGATCCGACGGCATAGTATAACTGAACCTTCGGCCAATAGTGTGTTTTTTAAATCTAGCACAAAACAGACAACTAATGACGTCGTGATCAGGGCCTAGGCATGGAATACAGTAACAGTGGAAGTCCTTATGAGGTATTTGCTTCCCACAAGAAATACAAATTATTAACTTTTTCTGACATCGGTCTGAGGCAAGAAAAAAAAAGTTTCCCCAACGGGGTACTTAGCTTTATTGAAGCCTTCGGATCTGAAATTAGACTTCGAAAATCTCAGGAGTCGCAAATGCATGAATGATTAAGGAGAGATGAATTCAAACCAAGGGATGAAAGGTTAACATTGGCAGCACAAGATAGTGGGCTACGTACACGCTGGTTTACAAAGTCCAATGAACATGTAGGAGAAACAGACAAATGTAGGCTTTGTAAAACATAACTGGAATCTGTGACACACCTAGTTACTGGTTGTGACATACTAATGGCAGGAGGACTGTATAGCGAAAGGCATAACAAGATTGCTGCACTTGGGATTGTGTAAACATTGTAGTGTTGAAGTGGCTGAAAAACACTGGAAACATGAGCCACAAAGCATCACAGAAAATTATTAGTGTATATCACATGGGATCATCCATTGCCAACAGCTCAAAACAGATATAATGATCCAGGAAAAGACAAAAGTAGAATTGATCACTGAATTCGCCACAACCAGTGACTACAGTATCCCGGGGGAGGAGAGACAGAGAGAGACAGAGAGAGACAGAGAGAGACAGAGAGAGACAGAGAGAGACAGAGAGAGACAGAGAGAGACAGAGAGAGACTGAGAGAGACAGAGAGAGACTGAGAGAGACTGAGAGAGACTGAGAGAGACTGAGAGAGACTGAGAGAGACTGAGAGAGACTGAGAGAGACTGAGAGAGACTGAGAGAGACTGAGAGAGACTGAGAGAGACTGAGAGAGACTGAGAGAGACTGAGAGAGACTGAGAGAGACTGAGAGAGACTGAGAGAGACTGAGAGAGACTGAGAGAGACTGAGAGAGACTGAGAGAGACTGAGAGAGACTGAGAGAGACTGAGAGAGACTGAGAGAGACTGAGAGAGACTGAGAGAGACTGAGAGAGACTGAGAGACTCATAAAATATCAGGATCTGCAAGCAGAAACTACAGCAATGTGGAAAAAGGAAGCCCAGATAGTTCCAACAGTAGTTGGAGCAATGGATCTTCTAAAAACAGAGTCTACAATCATATTTAGATACATTACCAATACACGCAACTCCCTATGAATTACAGGAGTCATTACTGGGCACATTGCGGGTGCTGTGAAGAGCACTTTTGACTGCCATCAAAAGAGTGAAACAATACTAATTTCATGAACTTTAATCGTACTTTTGACTTGGGAATGGGGTCCATTCCTGTCATGGTATTAAAAACCCAAAAGATTTGGAGAAATTAAAAAAATAAAAAATAAAGGGACTGTGGAAGCCCTGAATATGCGGTCATCTTTGGGGGTAACACCTGTTCATATTCCTTCCACTGCTGCCACATACAGGTCTACTGCCATGAGAATTCTGGTAAGAACAGACTCGTGAAACCACACCTTTTTTTCTCTCCTTCCGATTCCTAGAATAGGTTCTTTGAGGCACAAAAAAACAAATGCGTCCTGCTGAGTCTCTTACCTGGGTGCTAACAGTAACAGGCATTCAAGGACAAAGCTTTCTGTAAAATCATCCAGCCATGTCATCCAACTAAGACCTGTCCTGCCACTCAGTCTTCAGCTGCCTTACAAGATGGAACGCATGGTTACATTAGAGGTTGACAGCAGAGTTGAAAGCTGGGAATCCAGTCTTTTGGACATCTGCAGGCAAACCTCCAAGAGACTTGGAAATTTCTTTAGTCAAGTCCCTCTGAAATCGGACTATGTGAGAAAGATAATTCAGTGCAAAGGTTGCAGAGCAGCATGCCCATTTCCCAAATATATCCAACTCCCTATACCCTCTGTTTGGGGATGAACAAAGGTACTCTCCTCAGACAATTCCTTCCTTATGGCCATTGCTACAACCATGGCATCCATCGGAGGACCTTTACTCCAATGTTTTCTGTCCTTAAATTCTGTCTGGTTTCTTGGTGATGGGATCCTTCCAAGCCAGCGGCACTATAAGATAAAATAATGGATCAACGAGTGGCATCACCCAAGACAATGCTGAGCTGGAACCAAAGGCTTCCAGAAACAAAGATTTTGTCTGGAGAGAGATCTTCAATGACCACCCCCTCTGTTTCAGAAGGTCAAGAATTTCACCAAAGGTGATATCCTCCAAGGGAGGGGCTGGGTGAACCCTCGCCTTCATCCAAGTCAGATTCCTCCCTTAAGTCTTTCACTGAGGATACAATGCATTTTCACTTGCACGCCCGTTTCTTGTGAAAGGATTTTGTTGGTGAAAGACCGTTCAGAATCAGACTGGGAACCCACTTAGCAAGTAGTTCCAGAAACCTGTGGTGACGACTGTCCCAGTCTGGCATAAGAGGAAGATGAAGTTGCAGGATCCAGTTGGGGCTTCGGTGGAACTGAACTCTTAAGTGTACTCTGCTTGGGTAAACCCAAAACCCTTTCAACTACTTAAAAGTTTGAAGCTGCCACTGGAATAGAGAAGCTCTCTGGATCCAAGGAGAGAGAGAATAACCTCAACCCACGGCTCACAGAATCTGAGTCAAACTCACCCCACCCCCCCGGAGGTTGGCACCGATATTGTAGCTTAGAGTCCCTTCCTGATCCAATGGCACTGGATCAAAAAGGGATGGGGAAACTGCATCAAAGATGAAGAACTGCCAGTGCCAAAGAAGGCACTTGGGGATGGGTCGGATACACAATTCTGAGAGCCAAAGGGTGGACTGCAATAGGTGAAAGATGTGGAGGGGTGAGGTGGCCAATAGTCGGTATGTTCCCCGTAGACGTTACCAACAAAACTCCAAGCTGGATCTGCATCCAAGAATATAATCATCGTCCTGGTGACTTTGAACTCTGGGTTAGTCTACCCAATCATCTTTGAGTTTGACAGTGAAGACCACCTGGAGTATATCTTTTCTCCTGCAAAATCAGTGTGTGTAACCTGGGGCTCACTGGCTCCAATGAAAACCAGGGCCAAGGGGAGGATGGCCATGACAGAGATGTCTGTTCCATTCTCCTAGCCAATTTTGATACGGGTCCGACTGGAATTGATGGATCCAAAGACCGACAAATCTCCTGTATCCAAACCCCCCGCCCCCCCTTTATGCTTACCCTTTTCTTTCTCCTTGTCTGTGGTCTTATCTGAATACTAAGTCCTGTCTTGTTTCTTAGCAGGGGAGGCAAAAGAGGAAGGCCCAGTAGCAGTCCCTGTCTGTGGAGGGAGGAAGTCCCATCACCACCAATTTGTCATGGTGAGTTTGTAAGGCTCTAGTGCTGAGAGAGGCACATGAGGAACACTGTTTAAATGGGCAGCACCCAAGCAACAAACACATTGTGAGGATCTTGAGGGAGCAATTTATGCCCACATTCTGAGCATTTCTTAAAGGTTTGAGATTCAGCCATAATGGTAACAAGAATAGAAGAAACCCTAGTCAAAATACTATAAAGTACTATAAAATACTATAGCCAAACAAGCAATTTGACAAAAAAAGTACAGGTGTGTACACTTACCATAAATGTAGAGTGTATTCACTGTTGCAGTCATTACATTTGGATTATCTGCTTGCAGGTAGCCCTCAGATGGCCTGATTAAAGTCTGGAGTCCTGCGTCGGTTGCAGTCTCTTCTTCCGTGACGTCAGGTCATCAGGGGTATAAAACATGCCACTGACGTCATTACATCAGTTTTTCTTGCCCCATATGTCAGGTGCCCTCCTAATGGGAAGCAATTAAACCTATAAATACACAAGATTATACCTCAACCAAAAAAGAAAATACACCAAAAGCTTTTAAGCATTGAAAAGGAGAGAAGAGGTATAGCCAAACAAAGTGAGGGGGCTGGAGGGAGGGTAACCAGGACTGCAACAGTGAATACACTAACATCTACATTTATGGTAAGTGTACACAACTGCACTATGTTCTTCATGTTTCACTGTTGCAGTCATTACACATTTGGGTAGATTCCAAAAGCTAAGGATGGGAGGAGGAATTTAGATAGCATTAGGACCAGCTATAAGGCCCTGCAAAACTGTAGTGGCAAAGCCAGCTCTGGATTTAGAGAAAATTGGCAAATGGTAATGCTTGGTGAAAGTATGTACAGAACTCCAGGTAGCAGCTTCTAGGATGTCCCTGGCAGGAACGCCTCTGAGAAAGGCTGTGAAGGTAGATGCAGCCCTGGTTGAGTGGGATCTGATCCCCTGTGGGATAGGTTTTCCATGGTGCTTATAGCAGAAGTGAATGCAATGGTATATCCATTTGGAGATAGCCTTCTCCTCTGTCCCTGCAGCAAATGCCACCAGCAGTTGTTCAGATTTCCTTTGAGGTTTAGACCTGTCCAAGTAGAATCTAAGTTGTCTGTGCACATCTAAGGAGTTCAGTATCCGTTTCCCTTTGTTCTGTGGATTAGGAAAGAAGGTAGGCAAATGAATGGACTGATTAAAGGCCACACTGGAAACCACCTTTGGCATGAAAGAGGGATTGGTCCTGAGGGACACCCTGTCCGCATGAAAGATGATGAAAAGGTCCACTGCCATAAGAGCCTGTAATTCAGGCACCCTTCTTGCTGAAGTGATGGCCAAAAGGGAAGCTGTTTTCCAAGAAAGGGGAATTTTAAAACTGCAGTAGCAGCTGGCTCGAAAGGAGGAAGGGTGAGTTTCTCCAATACAAAGTTTAGGTCCCAGGCTGGAATTGGAGCGGTCCTGGGTAGTCTTAAATTTTTGGCCCCTCTGAGGAACTGCTTGAGCAGTGGAAGAGAGAAGAGGGGAAGTTCTGTGTTATAATGAACTGAAATGGCTGAAGCGTGAATTTTTATTGAGGGAAAAAAAAAAAAAAACAGGCCCTTGTGAAGCATAGGTTCATAGGTTAGTACTAAGCTAACTGCCCTTGCGAGCCATTTTAAGCATAGCCAATTATCCCTTAGGAGACTCAAACCCTGCACCTTGTGTTTGTAAGGCAAACACCTTAACCATTATCTCAGTTAAGTATTGTAAAATCTGAGATAAATTGGGCACTACTGTGCTCATCCCTTGAGATTGGTTCCAGGCACAGAATCTTTTCCATTTTTCAGCATAAGACTTTCTAGTACTAGGCCTCCTTGCCTCTAAAATGACATCCATCACTGGTTTACTGAGGGATGGGTAAAGGAGAGCTTAGGTAATTAGCCAGGCTGCTAGGTTCAGTGTTTGAAGCGGAGGGTGCAGAATCTGGTCCTCCTGCTGCGACAGCTGGTTAAGAGTCTGAGGCAGGTGCCATGGGGCCAACAGTGACACTGCGCAGGAGGGGGTACCAGTGTTGGCGTGGCCAGGCTGGTGCAATCAAAATCATCCTTGGTTTGTCTTGTTTAATCTTTAGTAGTACTTCAGAGAGCAGAGGAGGAAAGGCATAAACTGATGGGTTTTTTCCAGCTGAAGGACAGAGCATCCACTTTCTAAGCTTGTCTGTGGGGACTCTTGCACAAAATTTTTCCAATTGACAGTTCTGGGGGGAGGCAAACGGGTCTATATCTGGGCTCCCCCATTTGCTTGTCAACATGTTGAAAATCATTGGTTCCAGTTTCCACTCGTGTGGGTCCATGAGGGTTCTGCTTAGTCCATCTGCCAGTGTATTTAGTTTTCCTGGCAGGAATTGAGCTTGTAGATGTACTTGGTAGCTCAAAGCTGTGTTCCACAATGCCATGGCTAGTCTGCAGAGGGGGTAAGAATGTGTACCCCCCTGCTTATGTACAACATAACAGTGGTGTTTGTCAGTCTTTACCATTAATTGTCCTGGAAGAATGTGGTCATTGAAGGCTGTCAGAGCATTCTGTACAGCTAACATTACTTTATGATTGATGTGAAGGTGCATTTGAATTGGGTTCCATTTGCCCTGAATGCACTTCCCTGCCAGGTGACCCCCCTATACCCCCCCATGCATAGTCTGATGAGTCTGTAGTTAGGGTTTGGGCGGCAGGGGGTAGTGTGAATGGTAGTCCCTTGTTTTGGTGGCAGGCCTCTGCCCACCAAAGGAACTCTAGGCATACACAAGGAATGATGAGTATCACTGCTTGCAGATCCTGCGAATGTTGACACCATAGGCTTTTTAGATACCACTGTAGTTTCCTCATATGCAGTCTTGCATATGGAATTAGAAGAATGCAGGAGGCCATGAACCCCAAGGCCTGTAGCATTTGCCTTGCAGATAGCAGGGATTTTGTGACCACTTGTCTGAAGTAGGTTGTCAAGTGAATTTGTTTCTCTGGCGTGAGGAAAGCCATCTGGGAATTTGTATTTAAGCTTGCTCCTAGGAATATAATTTGTTGACAGGGTACCAAGGTGCGATTTCTTTTCATTTATGGTGTACCCTAGACAAGTTAGCACCCTCTGTATAAAAAAACAGAGGATTCAAAAGTATGTCTTGGCTTTCAGCGTGAACTAGACAATCGTCCAGGTATTGGTATATTTGAATATTTCTTTGCCTGCAAAATGCAAAGACTGGAGCTAGGCACTTTGTGAATACCCTGGGCGCAGTAGATAAGCCAAAGGGTAGTGCAGAAAACTGCTTTGAAACGTAGGTATCTTCTGCAAGATTCCCCAATTGGAATGTGCAGGTATGCTTCCTTTAAATTTAGTGATGCCAACCAGGCATCTTTGCTTAGCATAGGAAGCAACTGGTGAAGAGTCAGCATCTTGAATTTTGGAATCACCAAAAAGGTGTTTAGAGTAGGCAGGTCCAAGATAGGACACCATGAATCCAGGTACCAGTCCCTTTTTCTCTTCTGGTACCAATTGAATAGCCCCTATGCTTAAGAAAGAGTACTTGCTTTTGGGCCTCTGTCCACTGCTGTGGAGGTAGATCCAGTCAACCACTTGGAGTTGGTGACGTGTGGAAGTGAAATCTGTATCCTTGGGACACTATTTAAAACCAATTTGTCCTGGCTAATGAGTCTACAGTTCTTTGCATGAAGTGCAATCTTTCTCCCCAAAGGGGAAGTCAGTTGAGAAGTGCTTAGAAGTTTTAAAAAGTCACTGAGACAGTTTACCATAGGGGGGAGTTTTATTACTCCCAAATTTGGAAGTGGAGGCCCCCCACTGCTTAGTCCTGTGCGTCCCCTAGAATTGAAGCCTGGGTGCTCTGCTGGATCTGGGTTTGGACTGAAAAGGTCTGGAAGAGGCAGGAAAGGACCAATTCTTAGAAGGCTAATGCCTACTAAATCTTGGAGGTTTGTACTTGTAAAAAAAATCTTTAACAGTTTGCATAGATTTAGCTTTTTCCTCCATCTTTTTAAGAACTTCTGCCTTGTTGCCGAACAGGTGGCCCTGATTTAAGGGAGCATCCAGTAATTTCGCTTTAACATGACCTGGCAAGGATTGCTCCTTAAGCCAAACATGCCTTCTAAGTACAGATCCAATTACTACAACCCTGCAAGATGCCTCTAGTGAATCAAAACCACACTGAAATGTATGTTTACCAACTTGTTCAGCAGAATGCATAAAATCCTGTAATTACTTATTTTCAGCATAATCAGGAGTCATCATCACTTTCTGTTTAAGCAATCCAATAACATGCAGCTGATACTTTAACATATGAAACTGGCAATTCAAGGCCCTAATGGCCAAAGTTGCAGAAGTGTATATCTTATTACCCCATCTATCCAGTGCCCTGGAATCTCTATCAGAGGAGATAAGATTTTTGGCAGTAGTAGCTTTAATGCCCTTGGGTCCCTGTGAAATGGTCTCAGGATCCGCAGTAGGATTTTAAAAAAGGAACTTGAGAGTCAGGAACCCTGTAATATCCATCAGGTTTTCTGGGAGCAGGAGGTAGAGTCAGGGGCCATGCTAGATTCTGAAAAGGCATCATCAACAATGTCTAGTACAGGAGGTATGGCTAAAGGCATGTGCTAGGGCAGGAGTAAGAAATCCCCAAGCCTCTTTTTAGAATCAGAAAAATCCTGACTTTTCCAACGAAAATGCTCCCCGAGAGTATGCAAGGTTTCACCAAAAGAGAAATCCTCTGGGGGGAAGCAGAGGGAATAGAGTCCTCAGCGTCAGAATCCTCATAAGTAGATAAGGGTAAATCCTGGTCATCAGAGGAAACAGAAAATTCAGAATCCTGGTCAGAAGTATCACAAGTAAACTCAGTCCTTGATCTCAGAAGGGGAAAGCTGGCTTCCCCTGACTAAAGGAATAAGGTCTTTAGTCATTCTTATTTGTTTTTTAGGCATAGAGACCTGACCATGCGGTCTGGGGGTCAGTTTTCTAGGCATGGTTCGAGTTTTAGGCCTTGAAGAAGGTGGCGTCTGTTTAATAGGCAAGTCAGTAGGCCTGAATACACCCTCAGAAGCCGGTGCCTGCACGGCAGCTCCAGACCCATCCAAGGTAGAGACATCCACAGGTTCCACAGTTGAAGCATCTCGCGGCATACTGGACTCCGAATGGGTCTCAGCAGAGGTCTGCGAATCTAAAGTAGCGGGTATCAGGGGCTGCGCAAGCACCTCACTGAGTACCGGCGAACTGGTGACTGGCTTAGGAGAAGCATCATCGGCAGCTTTGGACCTAGGCGGCATCTGTCTTTATCTTTGCATTTTTTCGGACTGTCGGTAGTCGGGATGACTTGCCGAAGACATATCAGGATAAATGAACTGAGCACCACAATATTTAGCAGCGAAAATATACCAATAACGGATAGTTCATGGTTTTAATAAGGCACAAAACCAACAGCAAGGTACGTCGTGGTCAGGGCCTAGGCAAGGAATACAGTACGAATGGAAATCTTTATGAGGTATTTGCTTTCCACAAGTAATGCAATTATTTACTTTTACTGACATCGGTTTACAGCAAGAAAAAGTTTCCCCAACGGGGTACTTAGCTTTCAGTTGAAGACTTCAGTTCTGAAACTCGAAAACGAAAATTTCAGGAGTCCTCTGACCGGTACTTGCGAACTGCTTCTGCTTCGGGCACCGCACGGCAAGAAAGACTGATGTAATGGCATTGGCTGTATGTTTTATACCCCTGACGACCTGACGTCATGGAAGAAGGGACAGCAACTGACGCAGGACACAAGACTTTGTTAATCAGGCCGACTGAGGGCTACTGCAAGCAGATAACCCAAATGTGATGACTTCAACAGTAAAACATGAAGAACATCTAGTAGGCTGTTCCATGGTAAAACTCAAAAAAAGGTACCAGATTCCCATGGAAGTCTAGCAGTAGTAGTCAGTGAAAATGGTAAGTATTAGTCAAATGTTGCACCAAAAACACAAAACATTTGCCACAGCCGCAAAAGCACAAAGAAAAAAAAATCTAGGAAAAGATGTTTTTTCAATTGCTTTTTACATTTTATTCTCCACAAAATTAGTAATGCTCTTGTTTAAAAATTACTAAAAGCCACATGACAGTCTATAAACACATTTCCCAGCTTAAAAATCATTCATTTCACAGAAAATGTTCACATTTGAATTTTATGACAAAGCAGAAGGTTTTTGCCTCAGAGGAACTTCTCTATAATAAATCATCAATCCACAAAAAGTTTGCATTAGGACAGATCTTTGGAAGTAGGAAAGCAAAGAGCTTGGCACCCAACCCTCTCTTTTTTCAGCTCTACTAGAGCTACTTAGCGATTTGGCTGCATGGAACGTACCCTTAAGCTTTGGAAGCTGGCAAACTTTATATCCCCTGCAGAATATAACCAACATAACTAAGGCTACCGCAACACTGGTCATTTGAGCATATTGTTATGTAACATTTACTTAAAAAAATTTAAGTTCTATTAAAGTCACTACTGCATTACTGTAACACTCTCTCCACTCCCTTAATCATGCTTGTTGTTCTGGGAGATTTTTTTTTGGCCAGGATGAGGTTCTTTACTTATGTCCCCTCTTTTCCTAGCACAAAATATCAAAAACTGCAATCTAGTTAGGTTGCTTCTCTACAACAGCCTCCCTTCTTTCATTGAGAAGAAAGCTCTGAAATTTGGGCACTGATGCATCATTTTTTTATACCTATATGTCCTTGAATTTCCAGGGACACACAATGCATGTGAAGCATCCACAAAACTGTCAATACAAGGTAAGGACAGTTATGTTTACTTGCTTAGCACTGACCTTTTCATGGCTTTAGCATCCCTCTCTTAGCTGGCTTGAAAACTCTAAAAGGCTGGCTACCCAAACACCTCTTCCTTCAGCTCTGATCAAGCTGATTAATGATGTGAGTGAACAGAAAGATACTCTTAAGCTTTGGAAGCTGGCCAACTGTTACATACTTAGCAGGATATAACCCGTATAGTAAAGATTACTGCAACAGTGATGCACTGATGAACATACTAAGTAAATTTACTATAAAACAGTAAAATGTTTATCATACAGGACAATGGCCAAAGCCTAGACACTGTCAGGGAGGTGGTAGTACTGGAATCCTGGCCAAAGCCTAGACATGGTCAGGGAGGTGGTAGTAGTGGTAGTACTGGAATCCAGGAGCCTTGGAGGACAGGCTTACCAAATCCTGATCTCACCCAGAAGTGTAGGTCAGTCTTGTAATGTTTAGTGAAGGTGTGTACAGATGATAAAGTAGCTGTCTCTAGGAAAATTCTAGACTCCATCCCTTTCCCAAATGCCCTAGAATAACCAGAGCTCTGACAGAGTGAGTTGACCTTCTGAAGTAGGGACTTCCATGGTAACAGAATTAAAATAGACTGAATGGGACAGCCATTTAGAAACAAACAAGTCTGTTATGACACTGGCTGTCCTTTCTTCTTTCCACCAAAAGAAACAAAGACCTGCTCAGAAGCTTTACAATCCTTTGTTCGATCAATATTCTGAGTTGCCGGTTAACATCTAGAGTACATAAAATTCTATCTCCTCTATTCTTTGGTTTTGTAACTATAACAGGGAAATAAACAGACTGATTTTAAGAAACCACTTAAGAAATGAATGAATGGTTAGTTCTTAAAATTACTCTGTCTCTAGGAGATACGAGAAAAGGCTGACTCGCCCCCCCCCCCAAAAAAAAAAAAAGAGAGAGAGAGAGTTAGCAACTCATATACTCACCTAGCCAAAAGTCACTGTAGAAAACAAAATAGCTTTGAAAGTCAAAGCACTTCATGTTAGTCTGATGAGCTTGTTCAAAAGGTACAAGAGGAAGCTTAAGACGAAGATGAGATCCCAAGGAGTTGCTGTTTTCAATGTGGACAGATGAGATACCTCTTTCAAAAATTATTTAACTTGGAACAAGGAAGAAAGGTGCAATCTAAAGGTAGACAATCAGAAATGGCAAAAAGAACTATGACAGGAAAGCAAAGTTCGGATTTGAGCAATTCGCACAGATAGTGAACTAGGGGGATGTCAGTCTTCTGAAAGGGGAGACGCATAGAGGAGAAATGTTGAGTGTGTTCATTTTAACATGCTTTCATTACAATACGGATGTCTGAGTGTTACTTCCTGTCAAATATGAAAAAATGTTAGCTGGCAAAATTCTGTTCTTTGTAGAAAGTTAACACAAACAGCAGTGAGCAGGTCGTAAATTTAATATCTCCCAAAAGGTAACCAAAATGCAAAAAAATGAGGCACTGGAAAACAAACCAAGGACGCTGGTTTATTAGTCGCAAGTTAAAACTTTTCACCAACAAGGCTTCTTCAGACGAACATACTTCAAACAAAAGTAGTAGTACACTTAAATACTAAACTAGAATCACATGACATCAATTACACCCTCACACTTAAATAAAGGTTTTAAAGTGAAAGTCTTATTAAGTTCTGGTGGTAAATGTGCTTTCATTTTCAAAATCCATTTCATTTCCAGTTATTAGTTTTACATCTCCCCCAAGTAAAGATAAACGGACAGCCTTCAGAATCAAATTTAAACCTGTGATGCTCCTTTTTCCAAAATATATGTTTACGCTTTATATCACCCATATGATCAGACATTCGGTCCTTAACTTTCCTATTAGTCATACCCACATAGTACCCTTCACATGACTCACACTTAGCTAAATATATAACATTACTTGTATTACAGTTCCTGTAAGCATGTAAAAAAATCTTTCCCTGCAACAGGGTGCTTAACAGGGATATATATATATTTATTTACAGTAGACACAGTTATTACATTTAAATGTACCATGCTTACTGCTAACAACACTACAAAAAGTGTTTAGGTTGTCCTTTATAGCAATGCTTTTGCTTAAGTGAAGAGTTACACTTCTAACCAAAATGGGGTATATTACTACTATCTGTCTCAACTCTGGTATGTCCTGTAATATGGGCCAGTGCTGATTATCGGCTTCACCATTGTAGTATTCTTATTAAATGTTAGCAAACATCCAACACCATTCTTGCTACTATTCACTCCAACATTCAACGCATAATTGTCACTAAATAGTGGTAGAAAATAATTACACTGTTTCACAAAATCACATACTGCCATGACTTCCTTATTGGAAAAGCCACAATCAGTAAAATCTTTACTCGTGTTATCCAACTGCTTAACCATGTAACATCTGTAGTGTTAAACCTAGCTGGTATCCGCATCTGGTTCTTAACAATACTTCTAAAAACAAATGGTGGATGCATGCTACTGTGATGTAAATAGTTATTTCTAACAGTCTTTCTATACAATTCTGTTTGAATATTACCTACACTATCATTACGTAGTAATATGTCAAGAAATGTACTACTACTAGAAGACATCTCATAACTAAACCTTAAAAATGAAGTTGTTGCATTTTTGTACTCAAAAAAAATCATGAAATACCAACATTCCCTTTCCATACAACAAAAACGTCATCCACAAATCGCTTATAAAAACAAATGTAATCCTTAAATGGATTTTGTACGGATAGTACATACTTTCTTCCCATATATGCAATGGATATAAAAAGTTTAAACACCCCTGTTAAAATTCCAGGTTTTTGTGATGTAAAAAAAGAGACCACAATAAATCATTTCAAAACTTTTCCCACCTTTAATGTGACCTATAACCTGTACAATTCAATTGAAAAACAAACAAATCTGTTAGGGGGAAAAAATATAAAAAAATAAAACATGTACAATAAGCTGGTTGCATAAGTGTGCACACCCTTAAACTAATACTTTATTGAAGCACCTTTTGATTTAATTACAGCATTCAGTTTTCTTGGGTAGGAGTCTATCAGCATGGCACATCTTGACTTGGCAATATTTGCCCACTCTTCCTTGCAAAAGCGCTCCAAATCTGTCAGATTGCGAGGGCATCTCTTGTGCACAGCCCTCTTCAGGTCACCCCACAGATTTTCTACTGGATTTAGGTCTGGGCTCTGGCTGGGCCATTCCAAAACTTTAATTTTCTTCTGGCAAAGCCACTCTTGTTGATTTGGATGCATGCTTGGTGTCATTCCTGTGTTGAAAGGTGAAATTCCTCTTCATCTTCAGCTTTCTAGAAGATGCCTGAATGTCTTGGGCCAAAAGTGGCTGGTATTTGGAACTGTTCACAATTCCTTCCACCATGACTAAAGCCCCAGTTCCAACTGAAGAAAAGCAACCCTAAAGCATGATACTGCCACCAATATGCTTCACCATGGGGATGGTGTTCCTTTTGGTGATGTGAAGTGTTTCAGCGCCAAACGTACCTTTTGGAATTGAGGCCAAAAAGTTCCTTTGGTCTCATCAGACCAGAACACATTTTCCCACATGCTTTTGAGAGACGTGATGTATGGTTTTGCAAATTTTAGCTGGGCCTGGATGTTTTTCTGTGTAAGAAAAGGCTTGCATCTTGCAACACTATCCCATGGTCCAGACATATGGAGAATACGGGAGATTGTTGTCACATGTAGTACACAACCAGTACCTGCCAGAAATTCCTGCAGCTCCTTCAGTGTTGCTGTAGGTCTCTTGGCTGCCTTCCTAACCAGTTTTCATCACGTCTTTCCATCAATTTTGGAGGGACGTCCAGTTCTTTGCAACGTCACTGTTTTGCCATATTGTCCCCATTCTGATAATAGTCTTGCGCTGTGTTCCACGGTATATCCAATGCTATGAAAATGTTTTTATACCCTTCTCCTGACGGATACCTTTCAACAATGAGATCCCTTTGATGCTTTGCAAGGTCTCTGCGAACCAGGACTTTTATTGTAGCAGGCAACTGAGTAAATGTCAGGAAAATACTACTAGGACAGCTGAACTTTACTTGGGGTTAATCAGAGTCTCTTTAATTGATGGCAGGTTTACACCCAAGAAGACTGAATCCTGTAAATAAATCAAAAGGGGTTTCAACAAAAGTATTAGTTTAAGGGTGTGTACGCTTATGCAACCAGCTTATTGTATTTTTTTTATATATTTTTCCCCTAACAGATCGGTTTTTCAATTTAATTGTCTAGGTTATAGGTCACATTAAAAGTGGGACAAGTTCTGAAATTATTTATTGTAGTCTCATTTTTTATATCACTAAAACATAGAAGTTATGTTCTTACCATAACGTTCCATGTTAGTTGTGTTCTTCTCGCCGCCTTCTTGCTGGATGGGTTCGGAGCCGACCTCGGCTCCGACTCGGCCACTCTAAAAACTCGAGAGTTGGTTCCACCGGCTCGAGGCTCCCCTTATATCCCACAATGCTAGGCGAGAGTTACCTCAGATCTCGTTTGTAAGCTAACCCCAGCTTATAATAGTTACAGAATAACTCTAAACAGAGTCCACCTCTAACAACAGGGAGAAAGAAGGGTGACCTACATCCTGATTCAGGAGATATGCAAGCAGCATATGTCTAAGAAAGAGGTGGTAGAAAGAGAGGTCACAATCACAACTCCTCTAGGTCTGTCCAGGCCAGGGGGAAGGAGGGTGGGACAAGAAGAAGGAGAAGAAGACAACTAACATGGAACGTTATGGTAAGAACATAACTTCTATATGTTAAGTTGTCTATCTCGCCTTCATTCTTGCTGGATGGGACCGCCCCTAGCACCTTGTCCCGGGTGGCCTAACGGAACAGACTCCTGAGAACAGTGGAACCAAAGTTAGCTCTATGCCTAGAAGCTAAATCCAACTTATAATGAGAAATGAAAGTGTGAGGAGTAGCCCAAGTAGCCGCTGCACAAATGGTGTCAATAGGCAGTCTGTCTTGGAAGGCTAAAGAAGTAGCCAAAGCTCTTGTAGAATGGGCCTTAGGTTTATTAGGCAGCTTTTGGTGTCTAATCTCATAAACAAGGGTAATCAGAGATGTAAGCCATCTAGATAATGATACCTTTGAAACTGAAAGTCCCTTTCTGCCTTCTGCATAGGAGACAAACAGTTGATCAGATTTTCTGAATTGTTTTGTTCTATCCAAATAGTACCTCAACTGACGATGAACATCTAGCCAGTGTAATTTTTGTTCAGACCTATTGGAATATTCTGGAAAAAAGACAGGGAGGTCAATGCTTTGATTTAGATTTGACGTTGAGACTACCTTAGGTAAAAAGGACGGGTTGGTTCGTAAGGATACCCTGTCCTTATGGAACAATAGATAAGGAGGTCGACAGCTGAGTGCATGAAGTTCTGAGACTCTTCTAGCTGAAGTAATAGTTACCAGAAAGAGAGTCTTCCATGATAGCAATTTTAAAGAACAGGATGCTGCAGGTTCGAAAGGGGGTAGAATCAAAGAAGTAAGAATTAAATTTAGGTCCCAAGGAGAAGGAGGATTTCTTACAGGAGGTCTGAGAAGAAAAACTCCTTTTAAAAAGGCTTTGCAAAGCTTGTGGGACATTAAGGCAGACTCAGAAATACCCACATGAAAGTTAGAGATAGCTGCCAATTGAACTTTAAGAGTAGAAGGGGATGAACCTGCATGGAAGAGTTCAGCTAGAAAATCAAGGACTATTTGGATGGAAGCAGTGAAAGGATCTATGTCCCTTCCTTGAGCCCAAAATGTGAAACGTTTCCACTTACTCAAGTAAATCTTCCTAGTGGAAGATTTATGGGAAGCTATCAAAATATCTCGAACAGAGTGAGATAATTGAGGAAGCCTGGCTAAGGTTGGAACTGGAGGAACCAAGCAGTGAGGTCCAGAGAGGGGAGGGAGCGATGTAACTGACCCGATTGATGGATCAAAAGGTCTGGAACTAGGTCCAGATGCCAAGGTCGCTCCAGTAGAAATTGATGTAGAAAGGGGAACCACACCTGTCGAGGCCAGTAAGGAGCAATGAGGATCAACGAGGCCTTCTGAGCGATAGCTTTCTGTATCACTTGAGAGATTAGTGGGAAGGGTGGGAAGAGAGGAAATGCATACAGAAGTCCCCGGGGCCAAACTTGGACTAGAGCGTCTCTGCTGGGTTGGCCTGGTAAAGGGAATAGGGTGAAATAATGTCTGCACTTGCTGTTTTGGGGAGTAGCAAAAAGATCGCAGCAAGGCTGACCCCACTTGAGAAAAATCTCTCTCACAACAGAGTCTTTCAGAGACCACTCGTGAGGCATGAGAATAGCTCTGCTCAATTTGTCCGCTATTTGATTGGACTTCCCGGGGATGTGCGTTGCTATCAGAAAACGCTGAGAAGAAATCGCCCATTGCCACAATCTGAGTGCTTCTCGACACAGGGGTAGGACCTGGTTCCGCCTTGTTTGTTGATGTACCACACTACAGACATATTGTCTGTCTGGATTGCAATCGTTCCCAAGGGGAGAGAGTCTTGAAGGGCTTGCAACGCTAAAAGCACTGCTCTCATCTCTAGAACATTTATGTGCAAGTGGCATTCGTCTGGTTGCCATGTGCCCTGGACCGTCCTGCCCTGATAATGACCCCGATCAGGGAGGCGTCCGCTGTCAGAGTAGCAACCGGAGGCGGAGGAACAAAGGGTCTTCCCAACCAGAGCTGAGGGGAAGACATCCACCACATGAGATGATTTCTGCACGCCTGCGTGATCATAATGGTGTGGGACATTGGAAGTTGCTGGTATGACCATTGTGTAAAGAGCATCCATTGAAGGATTCGCATGTGGAATCTGGCTAATGGAAGCAGAGGTATGGCAGCCGCCATAATTCCCAACACTTTCAGAACTAACCTGGCTTTGATTCTGTTGTTGTTGAAAAGGAGTGAGACCAGTCTGTGTATGTCTGTTATTCTCTGATCTGTTAGCCTCGCAGACATGTCTACTGTGTCTAGATTTGCCTATGTAGGTAATAGTACGACAAGGTGACAAAACAGACTTTTCGCAATTTATTGAAATGCCTAACTTTTGACAAATGCGAAAAGTGTAATCCCTGGCCATCAGAAGGAGATGCTTGGTGGGAGCTGTGAGGAGCCAGTCGTCCAAATATGGAAACACCTGGAATCCTTGTCGTCTCAGGTGAGAAGCTACCACTGCCATGCATTTGGTAAACACCGGGGCAGTGGTGAGACCAAAGGGCAGGGCCCTGAATTGAAAATGACTGGTTCCCAGCCTGAAGCGGAGGAATCTTCTGGATCGTCTGTTCATTTTTATGTGATAGTACGCATCCTGAAGGTCTATAGAGCACATCCAGTTTCCTTTTCCCAATAGGGGAAGGATGGACTGCAGCGTGACCATCCGAAATCTTGTTTTCTTGACTGATCTGTTCAAGATACTGAGATCCAAAATTGGTCTCCAGTCCCCTGTTTTCTTTGGAACTAAAAGAACCTTGAGTAGATTCCGGATCCTTGCTGGTCTGCTGGAACTGGCTGAATTGCTCTTTTTGCAAGCAGTTTTGAAATCTCCAAAACCGCTAGATCCCTTTGTGCGGGTGGAACATCTGGAAGGGATTTTTGATTGTTTCGAATGCGAAGAAAGGGGATAGAATAGCCTTCGGAAATGACGGACTGTACCCATTTGTCTTGAGTCAGGGATAGCCAGGCTTTTGGGTACAGTGACAACCTTCCCCCGACTGCCTCGAAGGTGGGCAGCCGGGCAACACCTCAGGGATGCTGAAAGGGCTTATCAGAGAAGGCTTCTCGATTGCCCTGGTTCTGCGGAGCCCCTCTGCCTCGAGGGCGTCTACCATTGTTATTCCGCCTCTGCCTCTGGCGGGTAACGACTTTGTCGCCAGGCGAAGTCCCTTGATTTTGTTTACGGAACCACATTTTCCCACTTTTCTGGCCTTTGGGGTAAGGCCTAGAAGGAGTAGAAAAACGGACTCAGACGGCAGAAAGAGTCTTGCCATCAGTCTCGCACCTAGTCAAGGTTTCTTTCACTTGAGGACCAAAGAGAGATGATCCATCAAACGGGAGTTAGTGAAAGACGTCTTGAAGGGGTCCGCAAAATTGCATAGCCGCATCCAGGCATGCCTACGTAAGGCCACACCTGTCCCTGCAGCCCTAATCGCTCCATCAGCCGCATAAGAAAGGAGGCGCATGGAGGAGTTGGCTATGGAGTTAAGGGTAGCCAGCTGAGTGTTCATTTTATCTTGAAACCCCGCAGCTGTAGGATCCTTCAACATGTCACTCGCTTCTTTAATCAAGTCCCTTTGAAGACGAGTGAAATGGCACAGGTAGTTCAGCGAACGCATAGTAAATGTCGCTGACGAAAACATCCGCTTTCCGTACCTGTCCATGGACCTAGATTCCTTGTTAGGTGGATGGACAGGTACTGAAGGATCAGCTAGTTCCTTCTTAGTGGCAGCAGCTACCACCATAGCATCCACAGAAACTCCTTTTGTTAAGAACTGCTTGTCTGCTGGTGCGGTTATGAATTTGGAGGGTCTCCTGGGAGTGGGGTCCACTGAATCAGGAGCCGTCCATGCCTTTTTAGCAACCACCTGCATGAGGGGGTCAAAGGGGGGGGGGGGACACCCAAGAGGTGGAAGGGCGAGAGCCAAACGCCTCAAGATATACAGATTCATCCTCCGAAGGGTTAAGGGCTGGCCAATTTCCCCTCTGCTTCAGGATCTCAAGAATGTCTGCAAAGGAGACATCTTCAGAAGGGGAACGGGGGGAACCCTCGGAATCATCTAAATCTGTATCAGATGTGATTGACTCAGGTGAGTCAATGTGTTTCCTCTTACACTTCCTCTTCCGAGGGGGCTCTTCTGCCAAGTCAGGAGAGGCCTCGGAAGAGGATGAGATCCCCACAGGGGGTTCCTGAGGAGCTGGCTCTCTGCGGTCCGGGATGAGGGAGTGAGTCGACTTGACCTGAGGCACCGTAGAGGGAGGGGCGGACGGCGCCGACTGTGGGGTAGAGCCAGGCTCTAACACACTCCGCATGACCTCGAAAGCACCCCTGTCAGGCAAAGCCAGAGGTCCCCGCTCCGAGAAGCTGAGAACCCCTCGGCACCGACAGTGATGGCTCCGAGGCCGATGTCGGAGCCGAGCTCACCAGCGCCGGCTCCGAGAGGAAGAGCGGGGTCGGACAAGGGTCCGATGCCACTCACCCCCTCGGAGCCGACGAGGGAAGTCCGGCGCCGAGATTCTTCCAAGGAAGAAATCGGAGCCGACGGAGCCGAAGACAATTGTATCGGCTCCGACGCTATCACAGTCTCGGTTCCGACGACCCGCCCGAGCTCAAGAGAGTCGAAGGAGGAATATATTGATGGACAGGGGCAGGCATCGACTGATGAGTCGGGCTCTGAAGCATCTGGGCCAGTGCCTCGGACTTAAGAAGTCGACTCACTACCCTCTGAAGGTCATGGTCCGACAGCCTTGATGACCTAGAGGAGTGAGATCTTTGGCTCCGTTCAGACAGCAGGGGAGATCCTGGAGCCGAATGAACGGAGCCAAGGGATGGTGACCTGGACCTCTTCCTAGTTGTCGGCTCCGAAGGTCTGGTCGGAGCCGACACGGAATTTCTAATACCTCGGCTCCAGCCGAGCCGAGGAACCACAGAAACTGTGGACTGAGACTCATCGGCTCCAGCCGGAGCCGATGTAGGCAGAGGTTTAGAAGCCTTAGGTCTCAGCTCAGTTGTCGGAGCCGAAGACCTAGATGCCTTGGAGGGCTTCCCTGAAGACACAGTAAGGGAATCCTCTGGTTTGAGTAAGCCTCTTAAAATTAACTTATTTTTTCTTTCCTGCAGGACCCTGGGGCTGAAGCCATGGCAAACAGCACAGGAGTCCTGCAGGTGCAAAGGTCCCAGACAGTAGACACAAGAAGTGTGAGCGTCTGTCAGAGACATTTTCTGACAGCACGCATCACACTTCTTGAATCTGGAGACCTTTGCTTCTTTAGACATCTCAAAGGTGTAATCACACACACAGTCACAAACACACTGATTACACCCTGACTGGTTTAACTTAAAATAAAACAACTAGCTAGGTTTTAATTAAGAAAAAATAACACACACACACTCCACTAGGGAAAGAAAAAGGCCTGTAGGCCCAGGGAAGAACTTAAAGTTCTTGTGGGGAAAAAACAGGAATTTTTAAGAAAGGGGATAAGAATTCCTCTAAACTAAGGGAAATAAGTATAAAAATTAAAATTAAAGGGGTTTTAATACACTAACTTCACAAGAAAGTCACTTACCAAGAACCGGTAGAAAACCAACACCTCGATCGCTGTAGCGGCAAACGAGATCTGAAGTAACTCTCGCCTAGCATTGTGGGATATAAGGGGAGCCTCGAGCCGGTGGAACCAACTCTCGAGCTTTTAGAGTGGCCGAGTTGGAGCCGAGGTCGGCTCCGAACCCATCCAGCAAGAATGAAGGCGAGATAGACAACTTAACATCTAGCATTTTAACAGCGGTGTGTAAACATTTTATATCCACTGTACATAATATTTGCATATGTGATCGCGATGGCCATACCCATCACTACCCCTTTAACTAGATGACAAAATTTTGTTTGAAACACAGACATTTTCCAGAACAAGTTTTAAAAGTTCACAGACTAAACTCAACAAAAATGCTTTCACGCTGTCTATACCACAATCATGGGGGATGATCGTAAATAATTAATCTACATCTAATGTAATGGAGTATGTTTCACCAACAAGGCTTCCCTTGGTCCAATCATAACACTGTTTAAAAACATTTTAGTATCCTTTAAAACTGTAACAGTCCTATCCAGCAAGGGTCATAATTGCTTCTCTAAAAACTTAGTTCCATTACCCACTCTCTTACTGAAACAAAAGGCCCCATAGGTGGGTTTGGAAAAAGGGGGACATCACAGGTTTAAATTTATGATTTTGAAGGTTGTCTATTTGCCTTTACGTGGGGGAGATACAAAACTAATAACTAAAAATGAAGAAGTGAAATGGATTTTGAGAATGAAAGCACATTTAACACCAGGACTTGAGACTCACTTTAAAACCTTTACTTAAATATTTAAGTGAAAGAGTGCAATTGATGTCATGTGATTCTAGTTTAGTATTCAAAGTGTTGTACTACTTTTGTTCTGAAGTATGTTCACCTGAAGAAGCCTTGTTGGTGAACGTTTTAACTTGCCACTAATAAACCACCAGCATTTGTGTGTTTTCCAGTGTCTCATTTTTGCATTTTGGTAATCTTTTGGGAGATGATGGATTTACAATCTGTCCACTGTTTGTGTTGTTTTAATATTTTACAGCAAATGGTTTGCTCTACTGAGGTATGTTTGGGATTAGAACCCGCTGTCCTGCCATCAACTAGCAATATGGATGCTACAGTATTGAAAACTATTGGCGAGATGGTAGTGGTTTTACATAATTCACTACTTGAAATAACTGGCACGGGTGACACCCATGCTGATGTGGAAGTGACAACTTATTCTGATGTGCTTTTAACCTACAAGTCCAAGGTACTAGAGTTTGAGAACACTGTTATGACTTGTAAATCTGCTACAAATGTAAGTTGCTGCCACTGTAGTCTTTTTTATAACATAAGACTGTTCCGAGGGGTTTCCGGATCTTGAAGATGCCAGCATACATGGATAAATATCCAGATTTACTCAGGAGATGGTAGTTAATTTAAGTTTCTCATTCCATTATATGCAACTTATGAAGGCCTGCTTTCAGCCCCTTGAGTTGGATCTTCACTCAACTACTGAAGCTCTTAACACCGAGTTTGTTTCTCTTATAGAAGTTTATGAACATACGAATTGCTTGAAAAGCTAGCTGCTTTTGAGAAGCGACTAATAGAAGTTAAGAAAAAAACTTCGGAAAGACCTAATAGACTGAGAAGGGGGCATGTCTTTCGCCGAATTAGAAGACAGTGATGAATCAACATTCACGTCAAACCCAGAAGGAATCTAATGTAGCTCTCGCTTCTAATGCACATGTGCAGGACATTTTAGATAATTTAATACCTGCAAATACACAAACTATGCAGTATGAGCAAGTAAATACCTCAGATTTTAATAGTTTACAGTGTCATCCTCAGCTGGTTAAGTCCATCGCATTTACCCAATGCAGTGAATGATCCTGTTAGGGAGCCTAATGTGCAAGAAGATGCAAATCAAGTCCATGCTGTGGATCCTGTGGATTTTCCGTTTCTTCTAAAATAAGCCGTTACCAATGCCCAAACCAAGGACACGCAAAAAAAGCCCAACAAGCAAGCAGATGGGGAAACACCAATGAAGTGACTGTTCACCAGAAATCAGGTGAATAAGTAAAACTTGTTTTTAACTTATCAAGTTATGTTTTAAATGAACATGAATACTCAGTCTTGAGTAAAAGCCTGGCATTTGTTCAGTCATCATTGATAGATGTTTCAACAACATTAACAGAGTTTAAATATTTTATACGGAATTTAAATTTAAAAATGTTTTGGTAGCTCTCAACAGTGGTTGACACGGAGTTTGAAACGAACCAGTACATATGTGCCTTACAATAATACAGTCCTACCAGTCTGAGATAGCAGTAGAGAGATTTATACAAGTTATACAGGACTGGACAAAAACAACAATTTGGTAATTTATCCAAGGATGAAATTAATGCTACCGATTCATTAAATAAGAATAATGAATTGGGGATTAAGAATGCGGATAAGGAGGGGGCATTTTAGTTATGAGTAGCAGTTTTTACCATGAAAAAATGTTTGATGCTACAAGGTGAGGACTACGTCAGTATTACAAGGGATGTAAGTAACCTGCTCTCACGAACTACAAGAAGTTATATGCAGTATGCATGATGCAAGTCGTTTGTGATGAGCTACTTAATTACTTGTTTGTTAAAACTAGCAAAATCCCTATGATTTATGGTATACCAAAACTGCACAAATAGGAAACAATCCCACCTATGAGACCTATTGTTTCTGCGAGAAGGTGGGTACTGGAACCCATCTCCAAGTTTTTAAAGCAATTAAGACCCTTGCTGGATAAGACTGTTAAACTTTTAAAGGATACCAATATGTTTTTAAAACAGTTTTATGATTGGACCATGGGGACACACACACACACACTATATATATATATATATATATATATATATATATATATATATATATATATATATATATATAATGAACAGAGTGATAACGAAGAACGCATCATTAGGTAACAAGAGCTAGAAATTTGACTTCAAAGAGTCAAGTAACATGAATATTCATTGACTGACAGTGATATGTTAAACTGTTATTGCATCCATCCAAGAGCACATTTCCTGTTAGTGGATTCATTAAGACCAAGGTGACAGGCTGCTTTTAAAAGTAATTGCCACTTTAACTCCAACACTTGCAAGAGACTGTCAAAGTCCCCAAAGAAATCAAGAACCTGTTCCAATACATAAAAATCTGAATTTTTCAAAATTACAGCATACAGTACTGTGTTTACCCAAGGCATTTGATTTATCCCTAGATCCAATAGCTGCATTATGCTCTTTTATTCTGTCACTTAGCTTGCGTGTGGTTTTACCAATGTAAAAACTCGACAGTGTAAACAAATAGCTGCATATACCACCAAAGAACTGTTACAATTGAAATGCTTTTTAAAAAAAAAAAAAAAAAAATTGGTAGTATTACAAAGTGGGAACACAAGAATTCTCTGTAAACATGTAGTCACAGCAAACACATTTATCACACTTATACATCCCATTAGTGCGATTTGTACATGTTGGTTCAAATAAACACCATCTTGTTTCTCAAAAAAAGACTTAAACGTCTTAAGTTGCTTGAAATTGAATTTAAGGACAGGGCCAATGAGAGGTTTTACATTACTGTCACTAGTAATGATTCTCCAGTTGTTATTGATAATATTTCTAATGTGCTTCATATCCCTGGTGATGGGGAGTGAAAAACTTAGGGATCTGTCTGAGTCAGTGGAAGGCTTATGTGTGGTGGAGAAACCCCATTTCAGAATGGGCTTAAATTTGGTATATCTCAAGCAATTAATCTCATTTCTGATAGACAACACTAAAGGTAAGGGGTAATTTCTTTGTACAAACAAACCAGTCAAAAAGTCACATTCAGTGTTAAAGGTACTGCCGTCACTAATCAACCTGGAAAGTCTTACAAACTGTCCCTTAACCACATTCCTATTCATAAAAAATGGATGCTGGCTCTCAAAGTCCAGTTGTTTGCAGCCCTGGTTTCAGCACTATTACAGACCGGATTTATTTACAACGTGGGGAACATGATCAATTTTTTTCCAGCGCCAACGGTCTAGTCAGCACTAACTGTCAACTGGCTTCCAACTAATGGTCAATTTACTTCCAGCTTTACAAATTCTCCATTAAACAAGTCAGTTAATGGGACTGTTACACAGTATGGAGACCACGGACATGTGTTTGTCAGCACTAACGGTCAACTTGCCTCTAATTCCAACGGCCAATTTACTTCCTGCTTTTCAAGTTCTCTATTAAACAAGTCAGTTATTGTTAATGGGACTGATACACCATGTGGAGACCACGGACATGTGTTTGTTAGCAATAACGGGCTTGTCAGCAATAATGGGCTAGTCACTGCTGTTACTGCCACTTCTATTAACGGCCAGCCTCTAGAAAACTGTGCCGGTTTTCCACTTAACGATCGTACTGAGCTCATTCTGAACAGTCCTATCATTACCAACCCAGCTACTGCTACCAACCACATTTACCACAGTAATGCCAATAATAACTATTCTTCTAGCTCTATTCCACACTTAAAACATTCTGATGCAACCAGAAAAGCTACTCGCAATCCCAACGGTCCTCCTAGTAACCATAGCAACAATTACTGTTTACAAAGCAACAGTTATCCCATCAACGGTCAGACTTTAAACTGCACGAACAATCCTGTTACTGTTCAGCAATCTAATTCAGTAAATGGCCATTCCTCATTTAACAACCACAACCACCCAGCTTTAAGCAATCATTGTGGCGGCAATATCAGCAACTTCAATACAAGCAACTTTCACAGTGAAGCGGCACGGAGCTCTAACAGACATTTGTCTATTCCTACTTTAAATAACAGTTTCGGCAGCAATATTAGCAGCTTAAACAGTCGAGCAGCATACAGCTCTAACGGACAGCCTTATAACACGTCTAATTCACTTGTTTCATGCCATCCTAAAGGGAATTACAATGGTCGTGCTCCTGATAACAGAATGTTATCAATTCTGTCAGCACTACTGCCTGCCTTACTAATAATGTTTTAAGCAGCGGATTACTTTCAGCACCTTCTAATGGGACCAACAATAATGCTGCTTCTAACAATGCAATTAACATCAACACCAATGCTGCTTCCAATGGCCCCGACACAAACTTCATTTCTTCTGCTCCCAGTCCCACTACTCACTCAGATAACCACTTAATTTAATCTAATAATTTACAGTTTCTAGGAAATGAAATCATTAATTTTTTTAAACAGCCATGACAACATTAATCCATTCATATCCACTCCTTCTCAACAAACCACTTGGCATTAAAAAGCTGAAATTGGTAATTTATCTGAGTGCAAACCTTTAATTTACAAACTAGAGACTTCTTATGATTTTTAAAAGCATTGATATTGACAATTTGTATTTAGAAGCATGTATTCAACAAAGTATTGTTCCCAAAGATTTAAGATTTTCTAAGTTCCCTAACAGAACCACCTTTAATTCAGGACTATACAGAGATTTATGTAAAGTATATAATGAAGCTGGGTTTTCCTCTCTTCGGATTATGATGGCTGACAACTCCAAACTACAACATCTTAAGAGGGAAACTGAATTCCTTAATGGGGACTGAGGCATCCACAATTTTGTTTCATCAAACCACTATACAACTCCATTTCTCCCAAACTCACTAGACACACTGCCACAGTCATTCAACACAAGAGACAAAAGCTATCCAAGGACATTTTTCAGTATCAATCCAACAATGCCTACACCCCCTTAGATACTTCCATAGAGAGATTATTCTCTTCTCATTGTAATTCAACAGAAATGTTACCACCATCAATAACACGCAGCCCATCCCTCACTCAACACTTTCTCCAACATGAATCATTCCTTTTCTATACCCACTCTCAATAAACTACCTTTTCATCGCAATACTTTCAACAGAAGTATTTCCACTTTTAATAACCCACAGCCACACACACCTACTCAACTTTCCTAATACCGATCACAGCCTTTCCTCATCTACTCAAAACATTCCTATCAATCACAGCCTTTCTACACTATCTTACAATGTTCTTTTTACCAACAGAAACGCAGGATTTCATGTCAACACTTCCTCCGACAGCAGACCTGTAATAACTAATTTGTCTTCAGACATTACTGAGTTTCTACCTCTGTCCACTCAGCAAGTCTCTTCTCTCACCCCACAACCAAACACTTCTAACCAACTAGTGGCACTACCCTCCAACTCAACCTTCCCGGAGGCTACATCTACAAGGAGATCTACGAATCACGTAGATACCACTTTAGACATGCATTTTTTACACCTACATCAACCTCAACATTCAGAAGGCTCACTACACCCCAAGCCCATGAGGGAAAATCGAGAAGAAATGAAAAAAGGTGTACAAGGAGGAGTAAAAGGCAAAGGTTTGGGGAAAATAGGCTACAACATACCTCAGAGACACATCCGAAACAGGAGTTCTTACAGATGAATTTGCCAGCTACATGCGCCAACCACTCTAGGACCAACACTGCATTATCTCCTAACTACGTCTCCAATCCTGTTGGACCTTCAGTGTTTACTGTGTTCAGCCTTCCAAACAAAACTCTAACTCAAGATCATAATAGAGTTCTTAATAAAGGATTTTCATATGTGCCTGCTCAAAGAGCTAGATTACCTGACCTACTCTTAGACTTGAGACTTTATGCTAGAAAATTAAACTTACAAGTGTTACTCAATGATAATACAGACAAAGTTGATGACCTATCACAAATCACTAACACATCTTCAAAGACCACACATACTACACCTACTTCTCAAAACAATGTTCTTGACACAAGCTCACACACTAAGATTAACACATTTATTTTAAGAAAAGCCTTTTTAACCCTCCTCTTCACAACACTATTTCAGCTTTTTTTCAAGTATGCAAACACCTTAGAGA
>NC_056739.1:1377850106-1377862606 GCF_019279795.1 Protopterus annectens
TTAATAGTGCGTTGGTTAAATCTAGCACAAAACCGACAACCAGAAACGTGATCAGGGCCTAGGCAAGGAACACAGTAAGAATGACAATCCTTATGAGGTATTTGCTTCCCACAAGCAATACAATTATTAACTTTTTCTGACATCGGTCTGGAGCAAGAAAAAAAAAGTTTCAAGTTTCCCCAACGGGGTACTAAGCTTTATTGAAGACTTCGGATCTGAAACCAACACGAAAATCTCAGGAGTCGGCCGACCGGCACTTGCGAAATGCTTCTGCTTCGGGCACCGTGCCGCAAGAAAGACTAAAGAAAATGGTGTCGGCTGCTTTTTTTATGCCCCTGACGACCTGACGTCAGGGAAGGGGCAACAGCAGCCGACGCAGGACCCAAGACTTTGGAATTCAGGCCGGCTGAGGGCAACCTGCCAGCAGGATTACCCGAATGTAATGATTGCAAAAGTGAAACACGAAGAACATCAAGCTGTCAAATGGAAAAAAGCTACCTCCCCATTCCTCAACACTCCCACTGGAGTACACAAAAGTTCTATTCTTGGGCCCCTGCTATTTAACATTTTCATACATGACTTCTATCGGACCATCCCCGAAACTCACCTCATCCAATATGCAGAGGACTCAACCATAAATCTGTTCAGCCACTTCCATCCCCATTCTTACTAAACTAACCCAAAATGCCTTCTCCTTAACTGAGCAAAGGATGCTAGACAACCACCTAGCACTCAATGCCACAAAAACTAAACTAATGTTATTTACTCTTCCTAAAACCACCATCCTAGACAAAAATACCTTCATCACCACCAGTCAGAATAACACACCCCTTGAAATAGTATCTAATACAAAACTGTTAGGTGTCCTAATCTATGACCAACTCAAGTCAGACACCCACTTACAAGCAAATATCAAGAAAACACACAAGAAACTTGGCATGCTCTATCGCCACAATTGGTACATCTCCGGTCCCACCAAACCAACACTCGCTACAACATACCTTATCCCATCCCCCCTTTACGGAGCCCCACTCCTCACCAACCTACAATCCTCCCTAAAAGCTTAACTATCCTCCTGTTACTATATAATTTAAAATTTGCAACAGGCTACAGATCCCTAATACATCACTGCACTGCCCTTCACAAACTCAACTGGCTAGAACTACCCAACTACCTCACCTATATTCAACTCGCTCAAAGCCCATACATCTTTAACCCCTCTCTCTGTCCCTCCCTGGCCTCCAACCTTTAAGATACACCAGCCCAATAGATCCCCAAGATCAAACTCCCAAAATCTCATTGAGCTACACAAACCCACCCGTCCCCCGGGTAAAAATCTTCTGTCCTTCTCTATAGCCCGCCTGTGAAATTCTCTTCCTCCACTAATCCGCACAACTAGCAGCCTGTCTTCAAAACCTTACTCCACTCCCATCTAACTTCTAAATGGGAATGCTCCTGTACCCATCCTGCATGAAATTCCCAACCGAAGCTAATCCCCTACATCCAGCAGACCTCCAAACATCCTACTATTATTACTTAACAGCAATAAGCACCTATTGTACTCATACACCTGCACATATACAAGATTGTATAACACTGAAATAAGCATCCAAACACCCTACTATTATTGGTTTACTCCAATAAGCATCTACTATATCCATACACTTGCATATAAATATAATTGCACAACACTGTAATAAGCACCTATTGCAACCAACAGACTTTCTGCCTAAATTAAACTGTTTAATCACACTATTTTCTTCATGTATGCATGTTTTTTGTATTTTTCCCATTTTTGGGTATCGACTGCGGTAGAGGTGCTGCGGTAGCGTTGTCACCTTACAGTAAGACGTTGTCCTGTTCGAATCTCAGCGAGAGCGTCTTATGTGGAGACGTGCGTGAATGGGCGTACCTTCGTTGAAGGTTATGCGTCAGGGCTGGCAACTCTGCATGTAAAAATCTATTGCCAATCATTAGCGGACCGGAGTTCCGCTTTGGCGACCCCCAACCGGGAAAAGCCGAAAGACACAAAAACAACAACTACATTATCTATTGTTATAACTGCTTTGTAATTAACTTCTAATGGTTTTTGATTCATGTACTGGAGCTTTTCTCCCCAGGACTCCATTGAAAATGGGCTCCTAGTGGCCCAATGGACCATCCTGGGAACAAATTGCAAATAAAATAAATCAATCAGATGGGGGAATGAGATGCTTGAGGATTATGGAGAAGGAGAAATGTTAGTGTTTGTATCTCATTTTAAACACACTTTCATTAAAAATGGATTCCAGACTTCAATATATATCCAATGATTTACTTTCTGCCAAATATGAAAAATGTTGGCATGGTAAAGTGTAGAAAATTCTTACGAATTTGGAACTTATGCCCAATATTGAAAGTCAAACATTGGGAGTAAAGAGATCTTAGTTAGCAGAATTAATGCTGTAGTGTTCATTTTAAATGGTCAGTGGTTGTTGAAACGGTTGATGCAATACTGTTCCTTTTAATCAGAAAAGGTATAAAGAATGTATGATTCTACTGTTCAAAGAGAGAGGGCGTCAAATTCCCAGTCCCCCATGTACTTTCCCTTTTCTGCAATACAGGAGATGGCTATTCTTTGCTGAATTGTGTCATGTTGAAGTTACTGGGTACCCTTAACAGTCTTGAATGGGTCCTGGTTCTTCTGGGGGGGGGGGGGGGGGGGGGGACAACTAGAAATCTCAATTTTGTCAAAAGGATTTTATAGGAGGAGGAGGTTCTCACCCCCCTTTATGCACATCCTTTGAAAAGAGGCACCCAAGAGTGATCAAAATGTTATTACCCAAGCAGTCAAATGAAGTCCAGTACGTTTGGGTACATCACTGATCACTCATCCTGTGTGAGTAAATCTATTACTTGAGAAAGTCTGTGGTATGCTGTCTGGGTCAACAGAATTCCCAAGATCATTTCTGGAATCTTTTGCTTTTTTTTTTTTAAAAAAAAACATTGGTTATCAGGGGAAAGGGGGTAGGTATAGAGGAACATTCCTGTCCACTGAATGGAAAAGGTATCCATATTCCAGGCCTCTCTGCAAGGTGTCTTGAAAAAAAAAAAAAAGAATTTCTTCAGCTGTCTGTTGTGAATGAAGAAAAACAGATTTGCATGGGGAAATCACACATATGGACAATCGCCTAGAAGGCCTTTGTGTAACTTCCATTTATGGTGGTCTACCCTGGATCTGCTCAGTCTGTCTGCAGTGTTCTGCTCTGACAGAACATATGCAGCCTGAAGGAGCAAACTGTGCTGGATTGAAAGTTCCTAGAATATTAAGGCTAATCTGCAAAAGGGGCAAGACCTGGTACTCCCCCCCCCCCCTCTTTTTTTAATGTACCACATCACACAGTGTTGTTGTCTGTTCTTGCCAGTAGACGGCCTGGAGTACACAAATGGTTCAAGGTCTTTAATGCATTTATTAAGGCCATTACATCTGTACTTTGCATTGTTTGGGGGGGGGGGGCATCAAACAGAACCAAAGTGTGAAGCTTCCATTCTTACACATAGAGGGATGGAGAGGAAAATGAAGACCAGGATTCAGAATGGTTTGCTGTACACACCATAAAAGCTCTTTCCTAACAAAGTTCAGCAATGGGACTGTATAAAAGACAGCAGATGGTGCTGAATCAATACCGACTTAAGAAACCACTATATTTTTCTCACATGTAATCGGTCTGGTGGAATCAAAAGTGGAAACCCATGTAGCACAAAATCTTGAGATATTCCCTTGCTGTTGTCACTGTCTGAGGAGATAATATATGAATTAGATTTGACAGAATATTGCCTTTTCTAGACTAAGATTAACCAAACATTAGACACGTCTTGCAGACAACCTAGAAATGTTACTACCCCTCACAGAACAAAAGAGGATTTCTTCAAATTGACGTGAAAACCTAGAATTTGACAAAAAAGCAAGGATTCTTGACAGTTTTGAAAATAATCGGCCAAAATAAGGCAATCATCTTGGCAGGAAAAAATGTGAATGTCTTGCAGTCTGCACAAAGAAATTACTGACGCTAGACACTGTTAATACACCCCAGAGCAGTGGAAGAACAGCAAGGAAAAGAGAACTGAAAAGATGAACCAAAAATAGAAAACCTTAGAGTATCTGAAGTTTCTGTGACTTAATATGCAATGATAGAAGTCATTTAGGTTGAGACAGTCACACAAAACACACAGTAGGAAACAAGAGGAAAGAGACTGAAAGGTGAACATTTTGAATTTTAAGACTTTTATGAAATGTCATAAGACAGACAAGTCCAGTACAGGTCTCCAGGTTC
Organism: Protopterus annectens; assembly: GCF_019279795.1. Classification (NCBI taxonomy): domain Eukaryota; kingdom Metazoa; phylum Chordata; order Ceratodontiformes; family Protopteridae; genus Protopterus; species Protopterus annectens. The sequence goes on from NC_056739.1 coordinate 1,377,854,420, forward strand.
GCTCTGTTGGGTACTAGAGACATTTTTGTATAAAATCCCTTTTCTTGTGGAGAATCTGGATCAGATTCTATGAGACCTTGTAACAACATATGGTAAATGAGAGGAAAAAAAAAAAAAAGAGGTGTTTTCTTTGTGTGAAGGAACTCCTAAGTTTGAATGGAAGAGTCTCAATGCAATTTGTATCCCGTCTGAATAATTTTCAGTACTCGGGTATCAGCTGTGCATCGTTTGCAAGAGATAGAGACAGAAAGATTGCCAGCAAGTAGTAAAGGGTGGCCAGGGTTTGTGCATAAGAGTATGTTGTTGGTGGTGGCGGGCTGGTTGGAAGAAACAGTCAAAGTTTTCTAGGACTGTGATTGGGCTTGAGCTGCACCTCCTTTTTCTTGGCATTCCCTTGCCTTTTTTAACTGCATTTCAACAGCAAGAAAGTTCCGAGTTTTTGGCAGGTACATGTCTGCCTATATAAATCAACATGTTCGCCAGCTACCCCAGACATATGGTGCATGTCGAAAGTACTCAAAGGCTTTTCTATACTGGTCAGACATCCACCTCTTGGCAAGATGCATCTCATACAGCTATATGCTGCTATAAACAGAGAAAAAGAAGTGTTGTACTTACCATAACATTCCATATCAGTTGTTAATCTCGCCTTCATTCTTACGGATGGGTTCAGAGCCGATCCTCAGCTCAGAGTCAGCCTACTACAAAGCTCAAGGTCTTCAGATAGCTCGAAGCCAAGTCCCTATCCCATGATGCACCTAGAGTTACCTCAGATCTTATCTGCTGTGTATAATAATACCATATGTCATTCTATTACTCAATAAGAGAAATCTGTAGAAGGGTTGAGCAACCAGGAAGAATCCAGCATCACAGTCTTCAAAAAGCCCAGGAAGGGTTAGGAGGGCGGAAGTAAGAATGAAGGAGAGATGAAAACTCACATGGAACGTTATGGTAAGTACATAACTTCTTTATGTGAAGTTGTTCTATCTCGCAGTTCACTCTTACAGATGGGTGGCGTCCCAAGCATCATCTATCCTCGGGTGGCTCACGGGAGTATGTTTTTCAGGACAGGCCCTGTCAACTTTAAAATGAGTGATAAAGGTATGAGGTGTTGACCAAGTGGCTGCTGCACAAATGTTATCAATAGGAAGTCTGGCAGAAAAATCAGAGGATGTAGACACTGCTCTGGTGGATTCAGCCTTAATTTTATGTTGCAAGGGCATATTAGCAGCTGAACAAGCTAAAGTGATACAATCAGATAACCACTTGGGCAGAGTTGTTTTGGTCACTTGCATACCTTTCCTGGAGTCTGAAAAGGAGACGAAAAAGCTGTACAGATTTCCTAAAATCTTTGGTTCTATCCAAGTAAAATCTGAGCGGACTATAACTATCAAATTTGTGCAGCATATATTCTAAATTGTTTGAGTGATTGGCTTCAGTACAAACTTTAGGTAAAAAAGAGGGGTTAGTTTGAAGTGAAACTATATCAGCATGGAAAATCAAATAAGAAGGCTTGACAGACAAAACTTGAAGCTCTGACACTATGTGGGCAGAAGTGATAGCTACTAAAAAAACAAACAAGTCTTCCATGACAAAATGTTGAGGTCACATGAGGAGGCTGGCTTGAATGGAGGAAGAATAATGCGAGAATGCAAAAAAAGTAGATTCCATGGGGTACAGTGAGATTTTACAGGTGGCCTGAGATGAAAGGTCCCTTTAAGAACGGCTTTGGATAGTGTGACAATGTTCAATCCTTCAAATCCAAGCTGAACATTAGAAATGGCAGCCAGCAAGTTGAACACGAACTGTTGCTGCTGCAGCTCTTTTGTTAAAAATCAAAGTCAAGAACTCTAAAATGGAGGCCACGGGGGCTTGATAGGGATCAATATTGTTTTGAGAGGCCCATATAGAAAATTTTTTCCATTTGCTAAGGTACAGCTTCCTCGTAGAGGATTTATGAGAGGTTAAGAGAATTTGAGTAGTCTCAGAAAGGTTATGGAACCTGGCTATGACGGGAAATGGAACAGCCAAGCTATCAGCTTCAGGGACTGCAGAGAGGAATGAAGTTCCCCCGATGAGTGCATCAGAAGATTCAGAACTGGGTGCAGAATCCAAGGGTCATCCAAAAGATGAAGTCAAAGGAAGGGGAATCAAATCTGACAAGGCCAATGAGGGGCTGTAAAGAATGATGGTCCTTCCCGGGGATTTTGCTTTCTGTAGTACCTTGGGTATCAATGGGACTGGTGGGAATGCATAGAGATGACCCCGAGGCCAATCGTGAACAAGTGCACCCCTTGGGGCTTCTTCCAGAGGGGGAATCAGGGCATAGTAGCTTCTGCATTTTGTGTTAATGTGACTTGCAAAAAGGTCGCGGCAAGACTGGCCCCACCTATGGAATATCCTGTCCGCCATTTCTTTCTTGAGGGACCACTGATGGGGCAACAAAATTGCACTGCTCAACTTGTTTGCTATCATGCTGGATTTCCCCGGATTGTGCAATGCTAACAGAAAGTGCTGGGTGGATATAGAACATTGCCATACTCTTAGGGCCTCGCGACAGAGGATATGAATTGGTTCCTCCTTGTTTGTTCAAGTACCAGACCACCAACGTTGTCTGCCCGAATCGCAATTGTACCCAGAGAGAGCGTCCTGGAAGTACTGCAATGCTAAAAGTACTGCTCTCATCTCTAGGACACTGATATGCAGGTGTCTCTCTTGATCGGTCCATGTAGCTTGGGCTGTTCTTCCCTGAAAATGCCCCCCCACCCTATCAGGGAAGTGTCCGTGGTCACTGTGGCCGCTGGTGGGGGTAGAACAAAGGGACGACCCTATTGTGACATGGACAGGTCAACCACCACTGAAGATCCTTTTTGCAAGAGTTTGTGATCATTAAAAGGTGCGACATGGGGAGCTTTTGGTAAGACCACCGAGTGAACAGCCATTGCAGTAGCCACATGTGCATGCGACCCAGTGCTATGGCCAGAATTGCAGCTGCCATCATGCCTAACAATTTTAGAACTTCTGATGCTGGAGCCTTGTTTTTGGATATCAGATTGCAGACCTGCTGATGGAGTAGTAAGACTCTTTCTACTGAAAGTCTCAGCGTCGTGGTGCTGGTGTCCAATTCTGCTCTGATAAAAACAGTATGTTGCAATGGTGACAAGGCAGGATTTTTCTGAGTTTATTGTAATGCCCAGCTGGCTGCAGAGTGACAGTGTGTCCCTGGCTTGAATGAGTTGATGCCTGGTGGTTGCGGTGAGGAGCCAATCGTCTAGGTACAGAAACACCTAGAATCCTAAACGTCTCAGGTGAGGCATGACCACTACCATACATTTGGTGAACACACTGGGGGCTGTAGTAAGACCAAAGGGTAGAGCTCGAAACTGGGTAATGTTGGCTCACAGTCAGAAGTGCAGATGATCCCTGGACAGTCTGGCCATTTTTATGTGGTAGTACACATCCTGGAGATCAAGCACATCCAATGGTCTTTCCCCTAAAAAGGAAGTATCAACTGAAGTGTGACCATCCGAAAAGGGATGAGCCATCACAAGGGATATTTACAAAGGATGACTTGAAGGGCTCCACGAAGAAAAACAAGCGCATCCAGGAGTGAGTCTCCCAAGAACAATTCCTGTACCCACTGCCCTGCTCATTCCATCCACTGCATACGAAATGAGGCGCATTTTCGAATTAACTACTGAGTTGAAGGTAACAAGGGGGGAGACAACTTTTTATAAAGCTCCTGCAGCTACTGTACCGTGAAGAGCATCTCCCAAGCTCTTTAAGGAGCTCTCTTTGCAGTCTCGTAAAATGGGTTAGATAGTTGAGAGAATGCAGTGGAAGAGTTGCTGAACTGTAAGTGCGCTTCCCATATCTATCCATGCTCCTGGAATCGCTGTTAGGGGAATGGATAGAAGAGGAAGTTTCTGAAATTTCCTTTTTAGTGGCTGCCGCCATCACCATGGCATCAACTGGCACACCCTTGGTCAGAAAGGATTGGTCTTGGGGAGCAGAGATATTAGGCCTCCTAGGGACAGGCTCCATGGTGTCCAGAGACTCCCACTCCCTTCGTGAGACCAGCTGCATAAGTTCATCGAAGGGCAGAGACACCCAAAAGGTGGAGGGCTGAGACACAAAAGCCTTCAGGAGAACAGACTCGTCTTCAGTAGGGTTGGCGGACTGTCAGTCACCCCTCTGCCTAAAGATTTCTAGTATCTCAGCAAATGAGATTCTAACAGGGGGACCCTTCTGATTCATCCAAGTAGTTATCAGATGTCAGGGACTCCTGTGGGGAGTCTAGATGCTTCCCCTTACAAACTCTCTTCCTGGGATCCTCATCAGTGGGAGCTTCTGGTGAGGTCTCGGAAGAGCATGGGCCATCCAATGGGGCTTCCTGAGGCTCTAGGTCTCTCTACACTTGGCAAGGATGTGTGAAGCAGAAGCAGGACACAGGCACTTTAGGGGAGAAAGAAGCCAGACCTGAGGGCGAAGATGTCTTAGGTGACCTAACTCTCCTCATGGCTTCGACTGCACCTCTGCTCCAATGCGAAGGGACCGGGGGTTCTGAGGAAACAGTCGATACCCCTGGCACCAGGACAGTGGGCTCAGAACAAGACATAGGAGCAGAGCTCATATGAGCAGAGTCGTAACAGACAAGTTGGTCTGACTATCCTCCCCGGACCTGACCATAGAGAGTGTCGGCTCCTAGATTCCTCGATCGGCACCGAGGATGTCAGAGTAAACGGAGCCGAAGACACTGGAACAGGCATCGGCTCCGAAGGCTTCATGATCAACAAGTCCGACTCCTCCAGCTCCAAAGTACCAGTATGGCTTGGAGGAGAAAGAGTAGTAGCTGGCAAAAGGGTCTTCAGCTCTGAAACTGCTTAGGTTGGAACTAATAATTTAGCGAAGGCCAGTGCCTGTAAAAGCTTCTGCACCACACGATCCACATCCAAATTGGAAAGGCTGATCGAAGACAGAGATGAGTGGATAGAGGGTGGTACTGACTGTAACAGAGGAGACTTGGGTACTCCAGACACTGGTGCCAGAACTGGGGACCGGCTCCGATGTCTGTGGAACCGACGTAGAAGACTTTTTGGATTTCTTACTCTGTGAGAGACATTTTCTGGTCACATTTAGGGCATTTTTTTAAATCCTGACTTAGGGTGTTTGTCTTGCTCAGCCATACTGTACAAACCAAAGTTATCAAAAAAAGGTTACTGTAAAACTGTGCACACCCAAATAATTTTTAACAGTAAAATCAATCAACAAGCCCTTTGAAAAATACAGGCTAAAAGTCGCACACACACAAAAGTATTTATCTAAACAAAGATAAAGTATCAAGTTGTGACAGTCACTGTCTAAACGCACACAATACTAAATGCTACTATTTCACACACTGAAAACTAAACTTTAGCTCTAATTATTCTAAACTGTGACGAAAGGTCACTAATTAAGCACACTCTAAATCTATTAATAAAGACAGATGTGACAGAAAAGTCACTGATTAAACACACACTAATAATCTAAACTAGGCCTAGGAAAAACTAGGCCAATTAGTAATTTAAGAAAAAGCACACCAAGGGAAAGGGAATTACACAATAAATCTGTAAGAGCTTATATAAAGTATCTTAAAACTACTGCTAATAAAGAGTTATCAATACAATAAAGAAATATTTGAAAAAATAAAATTGTACTGGCCCGAGCTAGCGAGAACCTCCGATCTATTGCAGCAGCAAACTAGATCTGAGGTAACTCTAGGTGCATCACGGGATAGGGACTTGGCCTCGAGCTATCTGAAGACCTCGAGCTTTGTAGTAGGCCGACTCGGAGCTGAGGATCGGCTCCGAACCCATCTGCAAGAATGAACAGCGAGACAGAAACACTTCACATTTAAGGATAATGCTATTCTTTGAGTAACTGACTTTAAAAACTACAACTTAAACTAACATATCTACAGGAACCAAACATTAGAGTTGTACCAAGTAAAAAGAGTTGTACCAAGTAAAAATATTAAGTTTCCAAGATGGAATATAAGCCCTTCCACTCACTGCCATACATTCTGTCATAAACATTCAGATATTCGGGGGTGGGGGGGGGGGGGGCAACAGTAAATAAAATCTGCCAGTTTTCATTCAACACTAGAAAGCTTCACTGATCTGGCAATTAGCACAGAGGATTAAAACTCTTGGCTCTTCTGTTAAGCTGTTTTTCTGTTTTCACGGTTTTTCTAAGCAATTTCAGGAGACTGTTCTGAAACTTCATCTTAAAATTCCCTTACACTCACAACTACAAGCATGCATGCATGCATGCATGCAGTTGCTAACACTTCACACAAGCTTGTCACTCCTGCAAACCAAGCACACCAGCATTGTACACATATAACTACTGGCAAATACACACAGACTCTCTCCTCACTTCACACATGTACATGCTACTCCTGCAAATAAACTCCTCGTACAGTAAAACAGCATGAATGCAAACACAAGCAAATGCAAACGCACTTAAACTCTACCTATACATGCACACACAAACTTACAATGGCTCCCCCGCTTCCTTTTTAGTCTTAGGGAAAAGATTCCAGACTAAACACAAATCTTACCTATGACAAGGAAGGAAGGAAGCTTTCCTGATGCACCCATTTCCTAAATGTGCGTACATAGTGATGTGCAATTAAATCGGAGGTCCCAAATTCACTTCTGGAGCAACAAGACAAAGTTACCACTTAAAAGATGCAAAATAAAATTTTATATGAAGATCTACACATGAACAGTTCTGGGGCATGCTACAGGCCATATTACAACTCTCAGTCCACCTGCTGGACACTAAGGTTTAAATCAAACCTTCCCACAGAAGGAAAAAGAAATACAAGAAATAAAGGAAACAACAAGTATAAACAGAATATATTCCCTAGTGGAAGTTAAGAACTTCCCCAAGCCCTGAAAGAAGAGAAATACGAAAGATTCATAAAATAAATTTAAAAAAAAAGTGATGGCAACCAAAGGAAACCTATAGATGGAGGGAAAAAAAGAAAACCCACAAAGATCGGGGGGGGGGGGGGGGCTGTAACAGAAAATTGGAAAACCATAAAATATGGCATATGACAGAGCTGGCAATCAGGGAAGTCTGGGGTGCCTATTAGGACTCTACACACCAAATATTAGTACTATCTACTTGTTGGTTTTATTTCAGGAAAAAAATGTCAACGCCATCATTCAATACGTCCGTTCATCAAACCAGAGAAGGAAGCTACAAAGCTACTAAAAAGTACAAAAGACTGCAATAAAAATAATTCACTTTAGTTTCTAATGTACATTACTAATTTTCAATTCAGACATACCCATTAAAGCCATCAACGATTTTTAATATCCGTGCTTTCATTTCTTCATAAGGAGTAAACTCTATATTTGGATTGCCAGTGTCTCTTGGTTCTGGAGCCGAAGCCCTAAAATCATCCATTACTTTTTCAAGTTTGAAAACGAAATAACTTTTGAACTGCAACCACTGAAACCTATAATAAAGAGAAAACAAACCATTATTTCCATACATTCAAAGCAACACTTAGAGCAATACTGCAAAGAAAAAGCAGGCAAGGACCACTTATACCAACCAGTTTACCATCTTCAGGCCAAACCATCCATCTGAGGTAATCAATATCATACCCTAATGAATATACAAAGCATTTGGTTCCCTTCTTTCAAGCATTACGGGTTTGAGTTAGAACTCACCATGCTAGCATGTACAGAAAACATTTACAATAATGTATCACCCTACAAAGGCAAACATGCATACAAAGTAAATTTGAAAAAGAAATCCACATTAAGTTCAACAACAAATGTGCTAAAGTCAGAAAGAGAGATTTCTGAAACAATCCATTTATGTAAGACACTTACCAATGAAAGTGTACACAGTATGTAACCAACTGCTATAAACTGCAGCAAATAGCACAGAAAGATGATGCCTTTGAGGAAACTAACATGCATAAACATGAAAAATGTACCAGTCTACAAAAGTGTTGATTTTCAGTCTAGAATTCCATCATACCAGATTGTGCAAGTCTTTGAAGTCTTAGTCTTCAATGGACATGCATTTTCTTGCTTGTTACACACCAACACCTGCCTAAGTGCACCACTACCACTCAACTACAACAAAACTCCTGGAGAGAGAGGAAAAAAAAGTTATGCCAAG
>NC_056739.1:1377870106-1377880106 GCF_019279795.1 Protopterus annectens
CACTGTTGAAATTCTCACATTTGGGTAGATTCCCAAAGCGAAGGATGGGAGGAGGAAATTAGATAGCATTAGGACATAAGGCCCTGCAAGACTGCAGTAGCAAAGCCAGCTCTGGATTTAGAGAAAATTGGCAAATGATAATGCTTCGTGAAGGCATGTACAGAACTCTAGGTAGCAGCTTCTAGGATGTCCCCGGTAGGGACACCTCTGAGAAAGGCTGTAGATGTAGATGCAGCCCTGGTTGAATGTGGTTTCCATGGTGCTTGTAGCAGAAATGAATGCAATGGCCTATCCATTTAGAAATGGTTTGCTTTGAAATGGCCTCCCCCCTCTGTCCCTGCAGCAAATGCAACTAGCAGCTGTTCAGATTTCCTGAGAGGTTTAGTCCTGTCCAAATAAAATCTAAGTTGTCTGTGCACATTTAAGGAGTGTAGTATTCATTCCCCTTTGATCTGTGGATTAGAAAAGAAGGTTGGCAAATGAATGGACTGATTAAGGGCCACACTAGATACCACCTTGGGCATGGAGGGATTGGTCCTGAGGGACACCCTCTCCGCATGAAAAATGATAAAAGGCTCCACTGCCATGACGGCCTGTAATTAAGACACCCTTCTTGCTGAAGTCATGGCTAAAAGGAAGGCTGTTTTCCAAGAAAGGAATTTCAACTCTGCATTTGCAACTGGCTCAAAAGGAGGAAGAGTGAGATTTTCCAATACAAAAGTTAAGGTCCCAGGCTGGAGTAGGGGCTCTCCTGGGTGGTCTTAAGTTTTTGGCCCCTCTGAGGAACTGCTTCAGCAGTGGATTAGAGACTAGGGGTGCTTCTGTGTTGTAATGAGCTGAAATGGCTGAGGTGTGAATTTTGATGGAGGAAAATGAAAGGGCCTTGTGAAGCATCTCCGTTTGATCTTTAGTAGCACTTTGGAGAGAAGAGGCAGAGGGGGAAAGGCATAAACTGATTGGATGCCCTGTCCTTCACCTGGAAAAACCTCTTTCCAAGCTTGTTTGTGGATAGTCCTTGTGCAGAATTTTTCCCAATTGTAGTTCTGGGGAAAGGCAAACAGGTCTATATCTGAGCTCCCCCATTTGTTTCTCAACATGTTGAACAGCTTTGGTTCCAGTTTCCACTCGTGTGGGTCCATGAGATTTCTGCTTAGTTCGTCTCCCAGTGTATTTAGCTTTCCTGGCAGGACTTGAGCCTGTAGGTGCACTTGGTAGCTCAAGGCTGTGTTCCACAGAGCCATGGTTAGTCTGCAGACAGGGTATGAGTGGGTTCCATCCTGCTTGTTTATGTACCACATAACAGTGGTGTTGTCTGTCTTTACCATTAAATTGTCCTGGAAGAATGTGGTCCTTGAAGGCTGTCAGAGCATTCTGTACAGCTAACATTTCTTTTTGATTGATATGGAGGTGCATTTGACTTGGGTTCCATTTTCCCTGAATGCTCTGCCCTGCCAACTGAGCCCCCCCCCATGCATAGTCTGAAGCATCTATTGTTAGGGTTTGGGCGGTAGGGGGTAGAGTGAATGACAGTCCCTTGTTTTGGTGACAGGCCTCTGCCCACCAAGGGAACTCCATCTGTAGACAAGGTACGATAGGAATCATTGCTTCTAGATCCTGAGAATGTTGACACCATAGGCTTTTTAGATGCCATTCTAGTTTCCTCATATGCAGTCTTGCATATGGAATTAGGAGAATGCAGGAGGCCATGAACCCCAGGGCTTGCAGTATTTTCCTTGCAGATAGCTGGGTCTTTGTGGCCAGTAGATTGAAGTAGGTTGTCAAATTAACTTTTTTCTCTGGCGTGAGGACAGTCATCTAGGAAGTTGTGTTCAAGCTTGCTCCCAGGAATACAATTTGTTGGCAGGGTACAAGATGTGATTTCTTTTTGTTTATGGTGTACCCCAGAGAAAGTACCAGTTGTGTACACTTACCATAAATGTAGATGTTAGAGTGTATTCACTGTTGCAGTCATTACATTTGGGTAATCTGCTGGCAGGTTGCCCTCAAGTCGGCCTGAATTCCAAAGTCTTGGGTCCTGTGTCGGCTGCTGTCTTCTATTCCATGACGTCAGGTCGTCAGGGGTATAAAACATGCAGCCGACTCCATTTTCTTTAGTTTTTCTTGCCCCCAGTAGCAATATTACACACACACACACAGAAACTTTACCTTCATCTACAAGCAAATACACCACATAGGTTGTAGAAGATAGAGGAGGAAAGATAAACTTTAGAATGACAGGGGGGGTGGCAGGAGGGTAACCTGGACTGCAACAGTGAATACACTTTAACATCTACATTTATGGTAAGTGTACACAACTGTACTATGTTCTTCATGTTTCACTGCTGCAGTCATTACATTTGGGTAGAACCCCAAAGCTATGGTTGTGAGGCTGGAGCTAAACAGCATTAGGTGCGGCTATAAGGCCCTGCAGTACTGGTCAGTGGCAAAGCCTGCCCTGGACTTAGAGTAAAGAGGCAAATGGTAATGCTTTGCAAAGGTGGGAACAGAACTCCAAGTAGCAGCCTCTAAAATGCCTTTGGTTGGAACTCCCCTGAGAAAGGCTGCTGAAGTAGCTGCAGCTCTGGTGGAATGAGACCTAATGCTGTTGGGCACAGGTTTACCATGGTGTAAGAAGCAGAAACGGATGCAGTGGCTTATCCTTGTCTGCTTTGAAATAGCCTTTCCTTCTGATCCTGCAGCATATGACACTAGTAATTGCTCAGTTTTTCTTCGAGCTTTAGTCCTGCTCAAGTAGAATCTTAGCTGTCTGCGTATGTCCAAGGAAAGCAGAATTCTCTCCCCTTTGTTCTGCGGATTTGGATAAAAAGTTGGCAGATGAATTGTTTGGTTAAGAGCCACACTGGAAACCACCTTACGCATAAAAGTAGGATTTGTCCCCAGAGACACCCTGTCTGGGTAAAATATGATAAGAGGCTCTACAGCCATGATGGCCTGCAGCTCTGAAACTCTTCTTGCTGAAGTAATTGCTAGTAGCAGAGCTGTCTTCCATAAGAACTTTATATCAGCGGTAGCAGCTTGTTCAAAAGGTGGCAGGATGAATAACACATAAATTGAGGTCCCATGCAGGTAATGGTGATCTTCTAGGAGGCCTTACATTTTTGGCTCCTCTAAGATACTGCTTTATTAAAGGATGAGTAAAGATTGGTGGCTCTGTACTGTAATTAGCCGAAATGGCAGAGGCATGGATTTTGATTGATGAGAAAGATAGGCCTTTGCCAAGCATCTCAGTCAACTATTGTAATATCAGGAATACGTGGTTCTGCTGTATCAGTTCCTTGTGCTCGATTCCAAGCACAGAATCTCTTCCATTTGTCAGCATAAGATTTTCTAGTACTAGGCCTTCTGGCTTCCAAAATGACATTCATCACAGCTTTAACGGAGAGGTGTCGTTTGTATGATTACATGATTAGCCATGCTGCCAGGTTCAGTCTCTGCAGTTGATTGTGCAGGATCCGATTGCTTTGCTGGGACAGTAGTTGCGGCCTTTGAGGCAAGGTCCAAGCTGGGTATTGAGACAAGTTACTTAGGATTGGGTACCAGTATTGGCGGGGTCAGTCCGGGGCAATTAATATCTTTGGCTTCTCGTCTGACTTTTAGGAGGACATTGGGTAGAAGAGGCAGAGGAGAAAAGGCGTAAACTGAAGGATAGAGTGTCCAGTTTCCATGCTTGTCTGTGATAATTATCAAATGAAAAGATTTTGCACAAGGACTTTTGAGAAGAGGCAAAAAGATCTATGCATGGGCTCCCCCGTTTCTCTGTTATGCTGAAAATTTGTGGATTTAGTTTCCACTCGTGAAGATCCATAAGGTTTCTGCTTAAATCATCTGCCAGAGTGTTTTGTTTTCCTGGCAGGAATGGAGCGTGAATATGTATTTGGTAGGTCAGAGCAGTGTCCCACAGTGCCATGGCTAATCTGCAAAGGGGGTATGAGTGTGTGCCCCCTTGCTTGTTTATATACCACAGGACCCTGGTGTTGTCTGTCTTTCAGTAATTGCCCTGGATGAAGCAAGTTCTTGAAGGCTGTTGGGGCATTTTGAACAGCTAGCATCTCTTTCTGGCTGATATGTAGATGCATTTGTTTTGGTGCCCATATGCCCTGAATGCATCTTCCTGCCATGTGCCCCCCCAGGCAATCTGATGTGTCTGTTAAGGTTTGGCTGGCAGGGGGTAGAGTGAAGGGTCGCCCCATGTTTTGGTGACAGGCCTTTGCCCAACACAGAAACTCCTGTTGCAGGCAGGGAATGAGAGGAATCATTGTTTCCAGACTGTGTGAATGTTGACTCCATAAATTTGTTTAGGTACCATTTAAGTTTCCTCATATGCAGTCTTGCATATGGAATTAGTAGGATGCAGGACGCCATGTAGCCCAGAGCCTGCAGAATTTGTCTTGCAGAAGACTCTGCTTTTGTTGCCATCAGTTTGAAGTAAGTAGTCAGTTGCCTTTGTCTGTCTGGTGTGAGGCAAGCCATCTGGGCAGTTGTATTCAAGCTTCCACCCATCTGGGCAGTTGTATTCAAGCTTGCACCCAGGAATGTTATCTTTTGGGAGGGTACCAGTTTTGATTTCTTTTCGTTTATTGCGTACCCTAGGCATGTTAGAAGCCTTTTCACAAACGCCAGGTGTTGGAGAAGAGAGTGTCCTTGTTCTCTGCTTGAATAAGACAGCCGTCCAAGTATGGATACATTTGTATACTTATTTGTCTGCAAAATGCAATTACTGGTGCCAGGCACTTTGTAAAGACCCTGGGTGCAGTAGATAAGCCAAAGGGCAGTGCAGAGAATCGGTAATGCATTAAGCCAGCCTTGAATCGGAGGTATCTTCTGCACGACTGTCTTATTGGGACATGCAGGTATGCCTCTTTTAGGTCTAAAGTCACCAGCCAGGCATTCTTAGCTGCTGCAAAGTCAGCATTTTGAATTTTGAAATGTCCAGGTACGTGTTCAAAATAGATAAATCCAGTATTGGCCACCAGGCAGTGTCCTGTGTACAAAGAACAGCTGAGTAAAAACCTTGTCCTTTTTCCTGTTCTGGTACTGTCTGAATGGCCCTCATATCCATGAGCGACGTAACCCATTTCTGTGCCTCTGCCCACTGAATTTTTGGCAGATCTGGCCAACCATTTGCCATTGGCAGAGTGTGGAAATGGAATCTGCATCCGTGTGATACGATTTTTAGTACCCACTTGTCCTGGGTTAGTAACTGCCAATTCTGAGCAAAAAGTGCTAATTTCCCCACTACGTGTGCTGCCAAAAGATAAGTGCTTGGTGTAAACACAGGGAAGTCATTGGGATTGCTTTCTGTAGGTTTGCGCGTTCTCTCTTACAAATTTGGAGGTGGATGTGCCCCATTGCTTTGACCTATACGGGTCTTGCGCCTGGTATCTGGAACCCTTAGGGCGTCTGGATTTGCCCCTTCGAGCTCCGACACAGGAAAGGACCAATTTTTTGTAGGCCAGTGTCTACTAAATCTTGGTGGCTGCACTTGTAAGAATTCGTTTAACAGTTTGCATAGACTTAGCCATGTCTTCCATTTTCTTTAAAACCTCTTCTGCCTTAAAACCAAACAGAGAATCATGCTGTAAAGGTGCATCTAGCAATTTAGCTTGAACATGATCAGGCAAATTTTGTTTCTTTAACCAGGCATGTCTCCTATTCACAGATCCAGTAACTGCGGCCCTGCAGGAGGCCTCCAAACAATCAAAACCACATTGCAAAGTATGCTTTCCAACTTGTTCAGCAGCATGCAATAATTCCTGCACTTTATTTTCTGCACATTCTGAAATAATCATTATTTTCTGTTTCAGCAATCCCATAACAGGTTGTTGGTACTTAAGCATATGAAATTGACAGTTTAAGGCCCTGATTGCCAAGGCTGCAGATGTAGAAACCTCCCCCCCCCCCCATCTGTCCAGTGCCCTTGAATCTGTCAGAGTGGGTTGGATTTTTTGCTGTTGAGGCCTTAACTCCCTTTGGGCCCTGTGAAACAGTTTCAGGATCCGCAGCAGGGTTTCTAAATAAAAATTTATGTGCGTCAGGGACCCTGTAATATCTGTCAGGCTTACTGGGAGCCGGAGGTAAGGAGTCAGGGGTCAAGTTAGACTCCGAAAACACATCATCCACAATGTCTAAAAACAGGGGAATGGCTAAAGGCTTGTGCTGAGGGAGAAAAAGGAAATCCCAGAGTCCCTTTTTTGATTCTGAGAAGTCTCGACTCTCACAGTGGAAGTGCTCCCTCAAAGTATGCAAGGTTTCTCCAAATGAATAATCCTCATGAGGAGATGCAGATGGAATAGACTCCTCAGCATCAGAATCCTCATAGGGAGGTATAGATAAATTCCTGATCAGAAGAGGAATCAGAAACCTGATCTGAAGACTCAATCAATGTCTTGCCTAGGCCCCTTATCTGGAAGGGGATGGGTACTGCTGATCAAGGTAATAAGGTCTTCAGCCATTTTACTCATCTGTTTTTTAGGCATAGAGGCCTGCGCACGTGGCTCATACGTCTGTTTTTTTAGTTATAGAAGTTGCTTTTGTCTTTGGTTTTGCAGCCGTCGTCGATTAGATATATAAATGTTGAGGTCTGAATACACCCTCAGAAGCCGGTGGCTGCTCAGTGGCTCCGGACCCATCCGAGGGAGATACATCCATCAGTCCAATACCTTGAGTATCTTGAGGCATGCCGGACTCCACATGGGTGCCGGTAGAGGCCTGCAACTAGAAGGTAGTGCGTATCAGGGGCTGCAAAAGCACCTCACTGAGTACCGGCGAACCAGCGACTGGATTAGGAGAAGCTTCGTCGGTTTTGGATCTCGACTGCCTTTCTCTGTCCTTTCTTTGTGTTTGTGTACTCCGGTAGTAGGATTGCCATCAGACGACATGTCTGGGTAGTTAAAATCGGTTTCCAAAATACTTTGATGCAAAAATATACAGACGCTTAAATGTAGCACAAAAACGACAGCCAGGCACGTTGTGATCAGGGCCTAAGCAAGGAATACAGTATAAATGGAAAGCCTTCTGAGGTATTTGCTTCCCACAAGTAATACAATTAACTTTTTCTGACATTGGTAAAAAGCAAGAAAAAAAAAAGAGTTTCCCCAACGGGGTATTTGGCTTTAGTGAAGACTTTGGTTCTGAAACTCAAACTCTAATATTTCAGTAGTCGGCTGACCGGCACTTGTGAAATGCTTCTGCTTCGGGCACTGCGCGGCAAGTAAGACTGAAGAAAAAGGCGTCTGCTGCATGTTTTATACCCTTGACGACCTGACGTCATGGAAGAGAAGACAGCAACCGACACAGGACCAAAGACTTTGGAATTCAGGCCGACTGAGGGAAATCTGCCAGCCGATTGCCCAAATGTAATGACTGCAACAGTGAAACACGAAGAACATGTTAGCAATTTCTGTACAAACGCCAGAGGACAAGTATGTCCTGGCTTTCTGCCTGAATTAGACAATCGTCCAGGTATGGATAGATTTGGATATTTCTTTGCCTGCAAAATGCAATGACTGGAGCTAGGCACTTCGGCTTATCTACTGTATCCAGGCTATTCACAAAGGGCAGTGCAGAGAACTGATAGTGCATGTTGCCTGCTTTGAAGCGTAGGTATCTTCTGCAAGATTCCCTTACTGGGATGTGCTGGTAAACTTCCTTTAAATCCAGTGTTACCAACCAGGCATCCTTGCCTAGCATAGGAAGCAGCTCGTGAAGAGTTAGCATCTTGAATTTTGGGATCACCAAAAAAGTGTTTAGGATAGAGAGGTCCAGGATAGGATGCCAGGAGTTGTCTTTTCTGGGCACCAGGAAACGTCTAGAGTAAAAACCTTGTCCCCTTTCCTCTTCTGGAACAGGCTGAAAAGCCCTGATGATTAGAGAGAGGATTTGCTTTTGAGCCAATGCCCACTGATTTGGGGGTAGATCTGGCCACCCTTTTGGTAAGGAGTGGAAGTGGAATCTGTATCCTTGGGAAACTATATTCAAAACCCATTTGTCCTGGGTAACAAGTTCCTAATTTTTTGCCTGCAGGGCAATCTTTCCCCCTAAAGGAACAGTCAGCTGTGCAGGGCTAGGAAGATTTAAAGTTAAGTAATTGAGACAGTTTACCATGGGGGGGGGGGGAGACTCCCTGCTTTGGAAGTGGGGGCCCCCCTCTGCTTATTCCTGAGTACCTTGGGACTGAAGCCTGGATGTTCTGCTGGTTCTGGGTTTGGACTGAGAAGGCCTGGAAGAGGCAGCAAAGGACCAATTTTTAGAGGGCCAATGCCTACTAAATCTGGGAGGCTGTACTTGCAGGAAATCTTTAACAGTTCGCATAGATTTAGCTTTTTCCTCCATCTTAAGTACTTCTTCTGCTTTGTTGCCAAACAGGTGGTCTTGTTTTAAAGCAGCATCCAGCAATTTAGCGTTAACAGGATCTGGCAAAGATTGCTCCTTAAGCCAATCATGCCTTCTAAGTACAGACCCAGTGACAGCAGCCCTGCAAGGATGCCTCTAGTGAATCAAAACCACATTGCAAAGTACGTTTCCCAACTTTTTCAGCAGAATGCATTAAATTCTATAAATTGTTATTTTCAGCACAGCCAGGGATCAACATAATTTTCTGTTTACGTAATCCAATAATATGCTGCTGATACTTTAACATATAAAACTGGCAGTTTAGGGCCCTATTGGCCAAGGCTTCTTACCCCATCTATCCAGCGCCCTGGAATCTCTATCAGAGGGGGAAGGATTTTTGGCAGTAGTAGCCTTAATGCCCTTGGGTCCCTGTGAAATGTTCTCAGGATCCGCAGTAGGATTTTTAAAGAGGAACTTGTGAGAGTCAGGAACCCTGTAATATTTATCAGGTTTTTTGGGAGCATAAGAGTCAGGGGCCAAGCTAGATTCCGAGAAGACATCAACAATGTCCAGTACAGGGGGGATAGCTAAAGGCCTGTGTTGGGGCAGGAGTAAGAAGACACTAAGCCTCTTTTTAAAGTCACAGTAATCCTGGCTTGCCCAGCAAAAAAGTATGCAAGGTTTCACCAAAACAAAAATCCTCTGGAGCGGAAGCAGAGAGAATAGAGTCCTCTGCATCAGAATCCTCATAGGTAGATAAGGGTAAATCCTGGTCATCAGAAGAAACAAAATTTCAGTGTCCCGATAAGAAGAATCGTAAAGAAACTCAGTACTAGGTCTCTTAGAGATCTTATTTGTTTTTTAGGCATAGGAGGCCTGACCATGCAGTCTGGGCATCTGCTTTCTAGGCATGGATCGAGTTTTAGGCCTTGAAAGAAGATGGCGTTGGTTTAATATGCAAGTCAGTAGGGCCTGAATACACCCTCAGAAGCCGGTGCCTGCACAGCGGCTCCGGACCCATCCAAGGTAGAGACATCCACAGGTTCCACAGTTGAAGCATCTTGTGGCATACCGGACTCCAAAATGGGTCTCAGAGGCCTGCGAATCTGAAATAGCGGGTATCAGGGGCTGCGAAAGCACCTCACTGAGCACTGGCAAAGTGGCGACTAGCTTAGGAGAAGCGTCTGTCGGCAGCTTTGGACCTATGTGGTCCATCTCTGTCTCGGAATGTCAGTAGTCGGGTGGCTTACCGAAGCCATAGCTGAATAATTGAACAGATACTATCTGGAAGTGTAAATAAACAGACTAGGAATAGTTTGTTGTTTAAACAAGGTACAAAACCAACAGCAAGGCACGTCGTGGTCAGGGCCCAAGCAAGGAATGCAGTACAAATGAAAATCTGAGGTATTTGCTTTCCACAAGAAATAAAATTAATGTTTACGGACATCTGTTTAGAGCAAGAAAAAATTTCCCCAATGGGGTACTTAGCTTAGTTGAAGACTTCGGTTCTGAAACTCTAACAAAAATTTCAGGAGTCGGCCGACCGGCACTTGCGAACTGCTTCTGCTTCGGGCACCGCACGGCAAGAAAGACTGGTGTAATGGCGACGGCTGCATGCTTTATACCCCTGACTACCTGACGTCATGGA
>NC_056739.1:1377885106-1377892606 GCF_019279795.1 Protopterus annectens
ATCCAGTTTCCACTCGTGCGTGTCCATAAGATTTCCGCTTAGGTCGTCTTGCCAGAGCATTTTGTTTTCCTGGCAGGAACAGAGCTTGAAGATGTATTTGGCAAGTCAAAGCTGTGTTCCACAATGCCATGGCTAGTCTGCAAAGGGAGTAGGAATGTGTACCCCCCTGCTCGTTTATGTACCACATAACCGTGGTGTTGTTCATCTTTATCAGTAATTGTCCTGGATGAAGTAAGCCCTTGAAGGCTGTCAGTGCATTCTGAACAGCTAGCATTTCTTTCTGGTTGATATGCAGATGCATTTGTTTTGCGGTCCATTTTCCCTGAATGCATCTTCCTGCCAGGTGGGCCCCTCCAAGGATAGTCTGAGGAGTCTGTAGTTAGGGTTTGGGTGGCAGGGGGTAGAGTGAATGACAGTCCCTTGTTTTGGTGACATGTCTCTGCCCACCAAAGAAACGCCTGTTGTAGGCAGGGAATGAGAGGAATCATTGTTTCCAGACCGTGACAGTGTTGACTCCATAAACTTTTTAGATACCACTGAAGTTTCCTCAGATGCAGTCTCGCATATGGAATTAGTAGAATGCAGGATGCCATGAACCACAAAGCCTGCAGAATTTGTCTTGCAGATAAGTGGGTTTGTGTTGCCATTTGTTTGAAGTATGTTGTCAGTTGCCTTTGTCTGGCACAAGGCAAGCCATCTGGGCAGTTGTATTCAAGCTTGCACCCAGGAATGTAATATTTGAGAGGGTACCAGTTGGGGCTTTTCGTTTGTGTACCCTAGCATGCTAGAAGCCTTTTTAAAAATGCCAGATGTTGAAGTGTGTCCTTCTCCTCTGCTTGAATGAGACAGTCATCCAGATAAGGATAAATTTGTATGCTTTTGTCTGCAGAATGCGATTACTGGTGCCAGGCACTTTGTAAAGACCCTGGGCACAGTAGATAAGCCAAAGGACAGTGCAGAGAATTGGTAATGCAAAAAACCTGCCTTGAAGCGGAGATATCTTCTGCACAATTCCCTTATTGTGATATGCAGGTATGCCTCTTAAGTCTAGAGTCACTAACCAAGCGTTCCTGCCAAGCATAGGCAGTAGCTGTTGTAAAGTCAGCATTTTGAAACATCCAGGAACATGTTCAAAATCGATAGGTCCAGTATTGGACGCCAGGCATGGTCTTTTCTGGGTACCAGGAAAAGGCTTGAATAAAAACCTTGTCCTTTTTCCTTTTCTGGTACTGGTTGAATAGTCCCCATATCCATGAGGGACATAACTTGTTTCTGAGCCTCTGCCCACTGATTTTGTGGCAGATCTGGCCAACCATTTGGAATTGGCAAAGTATGGAAATGAAATATGTACCCCTGAAATACTATGTTCAATACCCACTTGTCCTGGGTAATTACCTGCCAATTTTGAGCATGAAGTGCTAATTTTCCCCCCCAAGGGGGCTGCCAAAAGATACATGCTTGGTGAAGGTAGAGGGAAGTCATTGAGACTGCTTACTGTAGGGTTGTGCTTTGTTTCCTCCAGATTTGGAGGTGGAGGCACCCCATTGCTTTGACCTGCAAGAACCCTGTGATTGGTATCTAGAGCCTTTTGAGCACATGGATTTGCCTCGAGAGGCTCTGTTGGACATAGGAAAGGATCAATTTTTAGTAGACCAGTGCCTACTGAACCTGGGTGGCTGCACTTGTAAGAAATCTTTTACAGTTTGCATAGATTTAGCTTAGTCTTCCATTTTCTTTAAAACCTCTTCTGCCTTATTACCAGAGTATCATGCTGCAAGGGGGCATCCAACAATTCAGCTTTAACATGATCAGGCAAATTTTGCTCCTTGAGCCAGGCATGCCTTCTAATCACAGATCTAGTAACTGCGGCCCTGCAAGAGGCCTCCAAGGAATCAAAACCACATTGCAAAGTATGCTTTCCAACCTGTTCTACTGAATGCAATAATTCCTGTAATTCTTTATTTTCCACACAATCAGAAATCAACATCATTTTCTATTTCAATAAGCCCATAACATGCTGTTGATATTTAAGCATATGAAACTGGCAGTTTAAGGCCCTAATTGCCAATGTTGCAGACATATAAACATTATTTCCAGCACCCTGGAATCTCTATCAGAAGGGGTAGGATTTTTGGCTGTAGAGGCCTTTACACCTTTGGGACCCTGTGAGATAGTCTCAGGATCAGCAGCAGGATTTTTGAATAGAAATTTGTGGGAGTCAGGAACCATGTAATATCTGTCTGGCTTACTAGAAGCCGGAGGTAGGGAATCAGGAGCCATGCCCGATTCCGAAAACAGTCAACAATATCTAATACAGGAGGTATTGCTAAAGGCCTATGCTGAGGAAGAAGGAAATCCCCAAGCCTCTTTTTTGATTAGAGAAATCCTGACTCCCAGTGAAAATGTTCCCTTAAAGTATGCAAGGTTTCTCCAAAAGAATAATCCTCAATAGGAGATGCAGACTGGATGGATTCTTTTGCATCCGAATCCTCATAGGGTGGAATAGAAAACTGCTGATCAGAAGAAATGGAAACCTGATCTGAAGATTCTTAGTCAGTGCCTTGCCTAGGCCTCTTAGCGGGGCGGGGGGAGGGGGGTTGGGAACCTCTGATCAAGGTAATTAAGTCCTCAACCATTTTGATTATCTGTTTTTTAGGCATAGGGCCCTGAGCACGTGGCTCGTGCGTCGGATTTTTAGACATAGATGTTTTTGATCTTGTTTTTGAGCCTGGCGTCTGTTTTATATAAAAATATTGAGGCCTGAAAACACCCTCAGAAGCCAGTGCCTGCTCAGCAGCTCCGGACCCATCAGAGGGAGAGACATCCGCTGGTTCAATACTCTGAGAATCTTGTGGTATACCGGACTTCGCATGGGTCTCGGTAGAGGCCTGCGACTCAAAAGTAGCAGGCACCAGGGGCTGCGAAAGCGCCTCACCGAGTACCGGCCTAGAAGTTTCGTCGGTTTTGGACCTCAACGGTCTGTCTCTTTCTTTGCGTTTTTTGTTAATTCAGGTAGTCGGATTGCTAACAGACGACATTTCAGGGCAATTAAATCCGGATCCAAAATATTTTGAAGAAAAATTTACCAATGCTTAATAGTGCGTTGGTTAAATCTAGCACAAAACCGACAGCAAGGCAGGTTATGATCTGAGCTAAGGCAAGGAATACAGTACAAATGAAAAATCCTTATGAGGTATTTGCTTCCCACAAGTAATGCAATGATTACCTTTTATTGACATCGTTAAGGAGCAAGAAAAAGTTTCCCCAACAGGGTACTTAGCTTTAGTTGAAGACTTCGGTTATGAAACTCGAATGCGAAAATTTCAGGAGTCGGCCGACCGGCACTTGCGAACTGCTTCGGGCACTGCGCGGCAAGAAAGACTGAATAAAATGGCATCAGCTGAATGTTTTATACCCCTGACAACCTGACGTCATGGAAGAGGAGACAGCAACCAACGCAGGACCCAAGACTTTGTTATTCAGGCCGACTGAGGACAACCAAATGTAATGACTGCAACAATGAAACACTAAGAACATCAGGAAATTTTGCTTCTTGTTCTTCTGTTAATGAGGACTACAGACAGACTGTACCTGTGAAACCTTTTCTACTGTTACAATGGAAAACGTTGGGGAGAAGGAAGGGACCATGAGAGTTGACTAGAAGAACAGATAGTAATGTTGGAAATGAAGCAGAGTCAGGATATGGAAGATGGAGATAAACAGTAACAAAACCAGTAATTTAATATGGGATTACAACGCAATGATTATATTTGTAAAATATGGTAGTACAAGAAAATCTGGAAATATTGGACTTTTTCAGAATGTGTTGGGCTTGTACGGGAAGTATATGCCCTACTTCGTTCAAATATTCAGAAAAATGCTTCAGTGAGGGGAAGAAAGGGGAAAGTGAAAGTAAAAAAAAAATGTTCATAAAACAGTACTAGTGTGTGTGTTGTATGGTTTTCTATAAAGTTTTTTTTTAAGTGTAATTTGGACTGTAAATAGGGGATGCTGTACTTTTTTTCCCTTTCCTTCTCTCTCCCTTCTATCTTCCTGTTCAGTTTTAAGAAATGTAGGCACTGCAATGTAAAAAAAAAAAAAAAAATTTAAAAATTAAAAAAAGCAAGCCGAAAGCCTGGTTAAAACAGCACGGCAAAAGAAAAATTAATGTGCTTCTTCTCAGGCTTTTGTCTGGTAAGTGAACGTATGCTTAGTAGGAATTCTGTGTTTCCATGGAGACATGAGGGCCAGATCATCTGATAAAGAAACTGACTGGTTTTGATGTCTCCACAGAGACAAAATGATGAGAGAGATAAATTGGATATAGTCTGGTGGAGAGAGACTTTCTCGAAAAAAGAAAAAAAAGAAACTGGCTACCAGATAACGTTCTCTGCATTCAAGGGTTCTCAGCAGGGAGAGCTATAAAACTACGACAAAACCAGTTAGCATTTTGTAGAAGCACAGGCTGCACCACATGTCTTAGCATGGATAACCTTTCTTTTAAGTTAACTCAAGTTTGAGTGTGGCTGTCAGTTTGGGACATTTATTACTACTAGGGAGGATAAAACTTCAATATTTGAAGATGTATATACATTTTGTGTGTTAGTATTAAATTAATAGCTTTTAAGGAAGTATTGGGATTTATTTTTTGAGGGATTTTCAATAAAACAAAAAGTTTTATAAGATGAGACATGGGCTCAAATGGATATGACTAGAAACAACTACAGTTCAACCTGCCAAAAAGTGTATGTGCATGTAACACAAAAGCTGGAACTAGACATTTAACAAAAGATGTTGAACATAAAAAAGTGGGAATAGCTTTTTAAATACAATGACGTTTTCTGTAATGTCTTTAAAAATGTCAATAGTCCCACAGATAAATAAATACAAAAAAGAATGAATAGTGAACTACATTAAAACATGGAGAATGAACTACATTAAAACATGGAGAATGAACTACATTAAAACATGGAGAATGAACTACATTAAAACATGGAGAATGAACTACATTAAAACATGGAGAATGAACTACATTAAAACATGGAGAATGAACTACATTAAAACATGGAGAATGAACTACATTAAAACATGGAGAATGAACTACATTAAAACATGGAGAATGAACTACATTAAAACATGTAGAATGAACTACATTAAAACATGTAGAATGAACTACATTAAAACATGTAGAATGCAAACAGCCATGTTACAGGAGACATCTGGAAAGAAATGAACATGTGCATTTGATAAAGGTTTATTCAGAGGAATATCTGGGACAAAGGAAAAAAAAACAGGAGCTCCAATACTAACAGAAGAGGCTAAGATAGACAATGGCAGTGCTGTAATGCGAAGAGGCTACTGGCAAGGAAAGAGGATTACACTGGCATGTAAATACAGTCCACCTGAAACTGCTATAAATGGCACTGGAGAAACTTCTGGGAAAATAATCGGTTTTCAGCAAGGAATATTACTTAAAGGTGTGAACTGGAATTTGATTTGCAGCAGTGGAAGATGTCGCTCAGGGGCCCAGAAGAGAAACTATAAAAGAAGGGTAGATTTTTGAAGAAATTTATGAAAATATTTGGCAAGGAAGAGGTGAATTCAGTAATGGGAATTTGGAGTGAATTTACATATTCCAAGATATAAAAGATGGGCTAGGCTAGACAGAATTTACATTTCACAGTAACATGTACATTTAACTGAAGGTCTTGATACACACCCAATAACTCATGCGCCAACTAAAATAAAAACACAGGGCACTGAAATGAGACACTGGCACTTTCCCACCTATCTGTTGAAAAAAAGAGGAATTTAAGGAATGGGTAGGGAATATTATTCAGGAGCTATTAGAGAGGATAGAAATTTCTTCTGAAAATACTGCTATGGAGTGTATAAAATTGAGGTGGAAATAAAAGAAAGGGAGATATGGTTAAGAAGAAGTAAGTAACAAGAGTTATTTAGAGGGACTGACAACTGTTTAACTATTATAAAGTAGGGGGAATCTCACAGAACAAGATAAGGATCAATTGCAGAATGCTAAGCAGAAAATAAAATATTACCTCAATAATATATACAAGTTTATAAAGACTGCTGCTAAACAACTGATTTTTGATAACACTAGAGCACAAAAACTTATCACAATGACTCATGCAACAGAGAGTAGAAAGTGATGCCGCCAAGCTTAGGGAGCCTATAAGCAGGAAGGTAACAAGAGATTCTGTAGAGGTATTAGAAGTTCTATGAAAGTCTGTGTAAAGCAGAGAAATATGGAAAAATCAAGAAAAGATACAAATGGTAATGTTTAGGTTAGAGGTAGACAAGGCCCAATTACTAACAGGATATGAAGATGAAGAAGATGAAGGATGAAAGATGAAGGAGATGAAACATTGTTAAACAAAACTTTCGAGATCTTTATCAGCATTTTCCCTCCTAGCTTCCAGACTTCCACAGGAATACCAGTTATCCCCAGGGACTTTTTGTAGATTGGTTATACATAATTTTTAAGAGGAAGTACCAACATCCTGGAAGAAAAAACAGTGGTAGCTGTAATGCCCAAAGAGGGTAAAGATCCATCAGATCAGACTTCATATGGGCCCATTTCAATACTAAATAATGACTGTAAAACATTCATGTCTATAATGGCTAAAAGAATGGCAAAAGTAATGCCAAAATTGATAGACATGGATCAAGGTTTTTTTTTTTTTTTTTGGGGGGGGGGGGGGGCAAACATCTGCCAACATTAACAGAACACTGATGATCCACAGTGAAGGAGAATTTAAGAAAAAAAACACTGTAGTTGGTGGGTCTTGAAGCAGTGAAAGCATTTGACAGAGTAAGCTGGGACTTTATGAGCAGGGCAAAAAAAAAAAAAAAAATAAGGTTGATTAAGAGGAGATGTGAGGGATCTGAAGCAAAAATTAAAGTTGGTGGGTCATCTCCGACAATTTTTGACTGAGCAAAGGAACCAGGTAGGGGTGTCCTCTTTATTTGCATCATATTCAGAACCACTGGCAAAATAAATAAGGGACTCAGAAATTCAAGTACATCATTTGTAATGTAGTAAAGGAAAGTTGAGTCTCTGCAGATAGCATTATTTTATACCCAACAAAACCAGACACATTGCAGTGTTGTGCAACATTCTGAGACAGTTTCAAATCTTTTCGGGATACAAAATTAATGACGCTAAAACAAAGGTAATAATGGTATGTACCCACATATGAACTGGTTCAGCAATATCCACATTTATTAGGGACAAAGTATTTAGGAGTATGGATTAAAATGATTCTAGTGTGGCAGCTAAGGATATGTAAGAAAAGATTAAAACAAAGATAATACAAAAACTGAGAAAATGGAAGCGTTATTATATGGATAGTAAGACAAGCAGTTAAAATGTTTTTAGTCCCATTAGTCATACACAGGTCAGGCACATTTTTTATCAACCAGAGAAGTTGTGAATAGCAATTAATAAAGAGCTGAAGGACTTTATCTGTAGAGGGAGAT
>NC_056739.1:1377897606-1377985106 GCF_019279795.1 Protopterus annectens
TTGGGCTTTCAGGCCAGTTATTTTACATTAAGAGGGTTCGTGGTCTGCACTCTTGTGGGAGGAGAGGCTGGACTCTGCCCTTCTGAGCTGGGAATTTCTGGTTAAAGGTTTATAGTGCCTGAATATTTGAACTGTATCCAACTGAAATTGGTACACCTTGTTTGCTGTAGCATAGACTAGATCCAGGCCTGCTGAATCTAGCTTTGTTTATATGCTTGTTTGCTTGTTATTTCCCTGGAACGCTAATTCCACCTAATACGCAGCTTCTCAGCGCTTCTGTGGATCACTAGTGATATCTGCATTGCTTACTGTACCCGTTTCCTTGTTTCACTTGAAAGAAAGTTACTGTTTGTCGTTTGTGCATTTAAGTTACCTGTAACACATTGCACTTAAGTTACCTGGCACTTGTTCGCTAAAGCAATTATACAAGTCAGCACTAAAAATGAAAAGCACTACCCTCTCACTCCCCACTGGCCCTTGTTTTCAATTAAGGAATTCCCAATATTATTCTAGCATGTCCAAAGGTCAGTTGTCAATCTCCTCTCCGGTCCAGCTGGTGAATCTGGTAATCTTGAGGCAATGTTACAACTGCCTCATGTACACAGACAACCCTCTCCACCTCCCAACAAATTCCAACACATGTGAGAGATGCAACCATATAGCCAAACTGGAGGCTAAGCTCTCTCAACTCAGTACTGGCATAACCAGTCAGGAGGAGAAGGAAACCACTCACTACAATTCCAGTCTCACACAGACCTACCACGACAGCAAACCAAACACATAATCACACAAAAACATACTCGGAGGCTCTAAATAAAGATCTGCCTAAGCAGCAGAGACCTCCAAAAGCAGACACCCAAGCAACCGCTACCCCAAAACAAAACACGTGCAACACATCTCACAAAGACAGTGTGCCGAACAGTCAAAGCCCTTAAGACTAAACACCACACCTGATACACTTGTAAAAGGTGACTATCGTCAGGCACACTGACGTCCAGCTCACCAGGCTGAACAAGGAGAGGGTCACGGTGAGCAGCCTGTCGGGCGCTAGGATCCGCCACATAACACAAGCACTCAGGTCACCAAGGCAAGTACAAATATGACTCATAGTCCATCTGGTGTGAATGACCCGAGACGTACCTCCCTGGACTACATGAAGAGAGACAAAGGAGCTCTCTGAGCATGTAGCCCAGGCCGGTATGACCCAGACCTTGAGTAGCATCTTACCCTCACCAAGAATGATGCCACAATATGAAGACAAGATGATCAATTTCAACAATTGGCTTAAGTACTGGTGTCATTCAAAGAGGATCCAATGCCTGTCAGCTTGGGATGATATGCTCGACAAGCCTCGATGCTTCGCTAGGGACGGCTTGCACCCGTCACCCCTGGGCTTTCGGATATTAGCAAAGGCTCCTGCTACCCCCATAGTGCCTTTTTTAGGCAAGGCTCAAAAGACAAACCCACCTCCATAGGTATCACAAGGGATAAGAAACTAAGAGTAATGCTACTCAACGCCAGAAGTCTAAACCTCAAGATGCACGCACTCAAAACTCTCCTTAAAATGGAGAACATCGATATCTGTGCAGTAACAGAAACCTGGTTCTGGGCTCCCGAGAGCACCCCAGCACTACCAGGTTATACCTCATACCATGCTTTTCGGCCCCAAAACTTGGACCGAACCACAAAAGGAGGGGGAGTATCGATATTCAAAGATACCCACACCTCCAGGTTGGTGGCAAGGCAAGAAGCATCAGAGACTATCCATGTGCAACTAACAGTGGGTAAAACTGCCTTCAAGTTTATAGCCTGCTACAGACCACCCTCCCAAACCCAGGAACCCCACTCGGCCTTTCTGAGAACACTGGAAAATATGAAGGTCTCTCCAAACACCATTATATTGGGTGACTTCAACTACCCAAACATATACTGGGAGCATTACTCTAGCTCCAACACCCTAGCCCAAAGGTTCCTAGAATTTAACTCAAATGCTATGGAACTTGTTACCACTCCCACAAGAGGGGAAAACATACTGGACCTGATCATCACCAACATGGGGACTCTATGCTCCAGACCAGAAGTGTATCCCTCACTGGTAAGATCAGACCATAAACTAACCTCACTGGATATTCACATCCCGACCCCACCCTCTGTCCAGAAAATCACAGTGAAAAACTTCTCTAAAGCAAATTTCACTCTCCTCAAAACAGAGGTGGAATCCTTCAAAGCCCCCGGGCCTGTGGAAAATACGGCCCAGACCGCAGAATCCTTTGTAAACACATTCTATGAACACCATCAGGAATGCATGGATCATGCGATCCCAAATAAAACCAAGACCCAATCCTCCAAAGGCAGACGTTCTGTCTGGTGGACCCAAGCCATAAACAAACTATACAATAGAAGGAGGAAGCTACTAAATAGAGCAAAATCCCAAAAAGGGAAGGCATCACTGATCAGTATTAGCAAAAAACTACGGGCACTCATAAAATTGTCTAAGGCCAGCTTCGAGAGAAAAATTGCACAGGACACCAAGGATAATCACAAGGCTTTCTTTAGTTATGTTAGGAACCTGGGTGGGAATTCCCAGATATGCTCAGAATTAGTCCAAAATGACAAAAAATACACTGAACCCACAGACATTGCCAACATCCTAGCTGACAGGTTCAGTGCAAACTTCTCCCCCCCCCCCACCAAAATAGCAAATATCTATCCCAGCAGAGTGCTGCCCCCCTGACATCTCAGATGCTCAGGTAAGAGCCGCCCTCTCCAAAGCAAAAAACACAGCATCAATGGGACCAGACGGTGTCCCGGGCTGCGTCCTACATGAACTCCAAGAAGAGCTAAACCCAAACATAAAACTACTATTCAATCTCTGCCTTACTACAGGATATGTACCCAAAGAGTGGCATACAACAACAGTGGTCCCTCTCCATAAAGGTGGTGCCTCAACGGATCCTGGAAACTATCGCCCCACAAGCCTGACTAGCTTGGTCTGCAAAGCTATGGAAAGGATCATCATGGACCTCATAAATAAAGATATTGGGGACCTACAGACACTGGATCCTACCCAGTTCGGCTTTAAGGGCAGATCCTGCCTCTTAAACCCGGTTGATTTCTTTGAAAAACAGTCACCAAGGCCATTGACGAGGGGAAGGTGGTCCACACAGCCTACCTGGACCTCGCAAAAGCCTTAGATACAATACCCCACTCGGGCATCATAGATAAGCTCACCAGCTGAAATATAAACCCTTATGTCACTAGATGAATTGCAAACTGGCTCAAGGACAGAACCCACATGATTAGAATTGCTGGAGCCATGTCAGACTCCAAACCAGTTACAAGTGGTGTCCCACAAGGCTCAGTCCTGGGACCTCTCTTGTTCGGTATATATTTCTCGGAGGTACAGGCCAACACGGAAGACTGTGGCTGACCAAGTTCGCAGATGACTGCAAACTGGCGCCATAATAGACTCTCCAGCCGACACAAGCATCCTCCAAAAGGGCTTCATAGAAACAGACAACTGGTGCCAGAGCCATGGCCTCAAGCTAAATGCCAAAAAGTGTACGGTCATCCCCTTTGGCAAAAACAAAGTGCCCACAAGTTACCACATAGGTGGTAATCCATTAAGTACAGAAGTAGTAATTAGGGACCTGGGGACCCAAGTTGATAGCAATCTCTCATTTGACAACCACGTGGCCAAAGTGGTTAGAAAAACATTTTATATAGCCCACCTAATCATGAAGGGATTCACATCTAGATCAGGGGAGGTCATCGTGCCTCTTTACTCATCCCTCATCAGGCCCATAATTGAGTACAATGCCCCTTTGGGATGTACCTACCAGACACCTGCAGCAACTGGAAAGACCCCAAAAGTACCTCACCAAGAGGATCACAGGGCTCAAACAGATGCCATATGCTGCCCGGTTAAAGAAACTCCAGCTCTACTCAGTGGCATACCGCCTGTTCAGAGGCGATCTGTGCCCGACGTATAAAGCCATGTCCAACCGGAATTAATGGGCATGCTGCACCTCAGAAAATCCAAATCCCATCGAGCTACACGCTCGAGAGACTTGAACCTCAGCACTGAAATAAATAGGACATGCTGGAGGGACAGATTCATAACCCAGAGGCTCCCTTCACTCTGGAATAAAATCCCAGTCCAGGTTAGGCAGAGTCCCTCATTGACTCTCTTCAAGAGGAATCTTGATGAGTGGATGGGAGATCGAGGTTTACCCTGGTATCACTTCTGTGTCACTGTTAGACAGAGGCACAGTATACTAACCTCGAAAAAGGGCATAGCAAAATAAATTTAAAATGGGTGGCGAAAGCCAAACACATTCTGGCTAGGCTTATAAATGCCCTAGGGCAGATAGCCTAGTATGAACCTATGAACCTATAAGAGTGGTTCTTCCTTGCCTGGAGAGGGCAACCTTACAGCAGCAGAGGACATCTAACTCCTAGTCCTTAGTGGCTTTCCGAGGAACTACACCAGAGGGGTAGAGAGACATCAAATGAGCAGTCCAAGGAACCAAGTCCAGCAATTAATGCATGACCTACAAAGATTTTATACAGAAGAAATAGAAAAGGAAAAAAAAAGGGCACATTTTACAGAAATAATTATGAAGACAGTGTAAGACAAAGATGCTAAATGAAGAGAAGAATTAAAAAAAACAGTAAGGAGCTCTAATATAGAAGATATGAAATGGATGAAGTAATGGCCAGAGAAAATTGAGAAAACTAAAGAGAAGCTCTTAACTAGAAAACCCCAGAACCAGATGCAATACCAAACTTCTAGCCAAAAACATCTTTGCACAAAGATTAAGCCCACTCTAAGCATTACTTGTGTAAATCCCAGACACCCACCCATTAACAGGAAAAACAGTATTCCTCCTTAATGGTGAGCCTGCAAGCTATCCCAAAAACAGCAGACCAATAACTTGCCTCCCAACAATATACAAGCTATATACTGGAACGGATACAGAAGATAGAGTTTTGTTATTTAGAAAAAAAAATCATGACAACAGAACAAAAGGGTAACTAAAAGCATATTAGAGAGAGACTGTGTGTTGCTAAATAAAGCAAAAACAAATAATTGAAAACAGAATCCAAGCATGGGATGGATAGACTACAAAAAGGCATTTCACAGCATTCCACACTCGTGGATAAAGGAATGCTTACAGACTACAACATACACCACATATTGGCCAAATACATTAGTGATGAAGAAACGGTGGCAAACCATTTAGCAGCTGAGGTACAACAAACAAAAAATTACTAGCCCAGGCATAAAAATTCAAAGGGGTGGTATTCCAGGGTGATTATCTGTCACTGCTGAGGTTTTGTCCTGCCCATAACCCATCCAGTGTAAAGTTGGAATGGAAATCAAACCAGAAGACAGACTCCAACTGAATATGCAAAACATACAAGGAGAAAAGTAGAAGATGAGGAAAAGAAAGGGAAAAAAAAAAAAAGAGAAAAAGAAAAGAAAACTGGGAAAAATTAGTGACAAGTACAGATATCTCCTGAACATCATATTATCCATGACGTGACACACAAATGAGACCCCCCCCTGTCCAGCAGTTGTCTCAAAAGCACTAGTGTTTTGGAATCCCCTTGCTGATCTCTTGCAGAGCACAGCAGTAGCTTTTGTTCTTTGCTTTCCCTGGATTTAGTTGTCCGATTGATGGAATGCTGGGACATCTGCAGCCGATTAGGCCACTGCAACTCTGTTTAATGAGGAGAGGCCAAAGATGGTCTGTAGAAAGTTGAGTAGAGGAGGAGACAATTGTGTGGACTTCCACTGTTTCTCTGCAGTGGGAATGGGGAATAAGCTTACTAACACAACCTGGATGATTGGATGGGTGACCATAAATTCACCCTGGGGGTTCCACCCATGTCCCTCTTGGACAGGAGCAACAGGTGCTGATCGTGGAAATAAGAGTAAGAACTTGGCTAAGCTTGTAAGGGCCCTAGGGCCATTAGCTTAGTAACTTCCTATGGTTAAGGAGAAATAAACTAAAGGCTAATAATGGCAGCCTAGGATACTAAATTACATAGACACTTTTATGAAGTCTACTGAACATGTGGGGGAAACGGACAAATGCAGGTTCTGTAAAAAGAATGGGAAACAGCCAAGCATCTTCCTGCTGCGTGATAATGGCAGAGGGCATGTATACTTAAAGGCACAATAAATGTGTGAAGACTGTTGCACTGGGGAACTGTGCAAACACTACAATGTAGAAGTAGCCGAGCAGCAGAGGAAACATGAACTGCATTATACAGAATGAAAGTTTATACCACATGGGAACACCTAAATATCAACCATTCAAAAAAAGGATGGGGAAACAGGCAAGAGTAACACTGATCTTGCTACACCCAGTGATTATAGCATTTTATATACATACAGAGAAGCAGCAATGTTATAAAATACCAGGATTTGAACACAGAACTGAGAGCAATGTGGAAAAAGGATACCTATATAGTTCCAACAGTAGTTGAAAAAATAGTTTAAATAAACAATTTCCAACCGTACTTAGTTGTGCTACCAATATGTGCAACTCCATAGGAATTACAGGAGCAATTCTAGGCACATTGTGGGTGCTATGAAGGGCACTTTTGGCTAACATACAAGACAAACTATACTAATTTTGTGAACCTACCACACCCTGATTTAAGAATGGGGTCTACTCCAGTCATGTTATTAGAAACACAAAAAAAGACAGAGAAAAAGAGGAAATAGAGAGTTCTCTACATGAAAGGCAATATGCTTTCATACCTTCACCCTCCCCACACCTACCGAACATCACCACCCTCCCCACACCTACCGAATATCACCCCCCCCCCAATTCTTCTGAAGTGCCAATCCAAAAGCAGCTGTCATAAAAGGTAGCCCTTCGCAGTTAGGCCCAAAGTAGCTTTTAAGAGCTCATATGTGGACAGAGTCCACCATGTCCAAGGATCAGTGTACACTACACTCTGGCAAGAATAGACATCGTCCTTTATTCTGCGCCAATTCATTGGAAGGAGGCAGTCCAGTAAACTGCTACATCCAGGATGGGCAAACCAGCATCAACTGTCCAATCCCCAAACTTCCACCTGTTAGAATGCCTGGGGCTTCCTAGGATACTGCATATGCAAAGCATTGTTAGCTACAGTATGTGACTGCTCACATCCGTACGATAAAATGAGACACCAATTCAGATAAAACGGATCTCTCCACCAAAGCAGATAGTTTTTTATAAATCCCAAAACTAGAATTTTGAAAAGTCAGGGGGGGTGGATGACCATAGTTATTTAGGTACCACTTAATAGTTCTTATTTGGAAACAGGTGATAGAAATTATGGGAATCATGGATGAATCCTGATATCCTGAGAAATTTCCTTGAAGTTCTAAACCGAGTGGAAATATTCATCAACAGATCGATTTTTACATACACGAGAAAGATCTTTTAACTGAAGTAGCTGGGAGACGCTTCAGGAATACAATATTGTGGGAAGGAGACAACAAAAAAAAAAAAGAGACTTTTGAATGTTCTCCTGGAAACCTATTCTGCAAGAGGATTAATTCCCCAAGTGAGCGATTCCTGACACACTGGAAAAAGACCCTGTAGGTCATCTAAATAAGGAAAAATGAGAATACCTTGCAGTCTGAAATGGCTATTACTGGAGCTAGACACTTTATGAACAGCCTTGCAGCACTGCATAACCCAAAGGGTAATGCAAACAAAGGATTGCATAATCCATACCCTAACAGGTTGAGAAAGCTTAAGGACTTTGTCTCCAACAGGCATCTTTCTTTAGTACCAGAAACACTACATAAAAACATTTCTCTGAGAAGGAGGGAGGGACAGTTTGAGTTACTCCCAGAGAGAGCAGAGGCTGAATGACTGGGGGGCTGATCAGATGAAGGAGGAGGAATACTGTGAAAAAGGAGAAACTGACTCACACTGCCATCTATACAACTGATGAATCACTCTCAGGACCAGTCAGTCCAAGATTAAGTATCCCCCAAAACATGCCTATTTCTCTCTGGCAACCTATAAAGGACCGTCAGGGTGGGACAGAGGGGAAACAATCTATGAACAGTCATTCAGATGTGCTGGACTTTACCTGCCCAAGTCAAACATGGTACTGGACACATCAAACCGACAGTTCCATTGGGTCTGCCAAAGAAGCAATCTTCATAAAAAAAGAGTGCTAATATTTTCAGTGTGTTTTTATGATGAAGCCCCCTTCAGGCTGCTGGCACAGATTGTGGAATGCACCCTAAGACTTTGAAGGTAGCAGGGGTCAGGACTAAAATAGCTTAGGCTACTGCATTATCTAAAATGTTGAACATTTATTTCACAGACTTAAATATTAAAAGTAGAAACAAATTCCTTAACAAATCCTGCCAAGTATTCCATAGTAAATAAAACAGGGGAATTAAAGCCAGACGCATGACAGGAGTACTATCCCGGGACTCAGGCATCCTAACTATTACCATGCGGTAAACCTTCACCTCCTCTTTCCAAGACAGAGGACAGTTTTTCCTTCCTTGCTGGGAAAAAAAAAAGACAACCATACAGCAGCAGAAGACATGTCTACCTCCCAGTCCTTAGTGGATTCCCAAGAAACTACATCAAGAAATGCAGAAAGACACCAATGAGCAGTCCAAGGAACCAAGTCCAGCTTGGTGGGTCTAACCACCAGTCTCCCTTATAGCAACCATTGTCTTAGCTTAAAGCAATCAAAACTGGCTTGAATTGCACAAATAACCAATGTATTCACAACTGACTACAGCACACAAACTCAGTCATCCAGAAAAATGCTCTGCACTAGAAAACTTACTAGCAATGGACCTCCATTCCAGTAACAAATTATTTACAAGCAAGTCAAATAATTTGCAGGAAACTCGCTCTACTCCCAATATGTTGCTAACTTTGGAACAGTATCCCAGTGCAAATAAAACTCTTGACAAACTCAGTAATTTTAAACCACTGCTTAAACATTTTAACCAATACTGGTCCTGTATATGCTCATAAAAACTTTTTCACTGTACAGTACAACCCAAATACTCTCCTTAAACATAACGTTCTCAATCTCTAACTGAAATGACAAAACAGTTTTTATACACAGCTGCTGCCTGTACAATACACTAAGTTGCATCCGTGCTCTCTCTTCAGTAACTTCCACCTCTGTTTGGCTAGAACTTGGTATAATGCAATCTAAGCAAATAGAGCTCTTCTCCCAGGACCCAGTCAGACTTTCCCAGTAAACAACATATTCAGATTTTCAGTTTGGCTTTGTCAAGCTAGATTACATTACAAATAAATCTCCCCTCCATGTGGCAAGATGAATAGCAAACTGGCTAAACGACAGAACCCATATGGAACAGGTACCTCAAAGAATATGAAGACAACCTGTGGTGTCCCGCAGGACTTCTGGCTGGGACCCCCTTTTGCTTGGCATTTTCCTTTCCTGATGTCCAGACCATGAACCAAGACCTCTGACTGAACAAATCTCCTGACAACTGTAAATTACAAGTTATCAAGTCACCCTCGACACCAAAGTCCTGCAACAAGTTACACTTAAAAACACACACTTTGAGTACTAAAACTGGCCATAAATTAAAGGCTAAAGAAGAAAAAATTGCAAACAATTCCCCATCCTCACAGAATATGACAGACAATACTCCACTCCAACCCCTTTTACTTGGTACAGCAGATTCGATCTGCATGATGTCCTCTTGGCAAATTGGTCACTGGATTAAGTCAGTGCTGAATGAAATTTGACAATTACGGAATCCAATGTTGCCCTTGGAATGCACCTCACTAGACACTGCAAGTAAACCAAGACCCCAGAGGTTCTCAAGATCACAGAAAAGACTGAAACTACTGCTCTTGTATTCAAGATCTTACAGACTCTTGAGGTAGTGATATGTTTTGTTTTTCAGTTTTTTTTTTTTTTTTTTTTTTTTTTTTTTATCTTCACAAGTGATCTAAACCTTCACCATCACAGAAGCAAAACAAGATGGAGAGAAGTTCATTGCTGCATACTTTCCATAACAATGGATAGGCTCACACTGCAAGTTAAGCAACGGGACTCAATCATCTTCCTTCAAAAATCAGAACTGGATGACTTGATGGATATTTGCAAATTCATCCCTGGCAGGAGTGACCTGCCAATCTTTGGAGAAAGATTTAGTACACCAGATACTCCTTACAAGCCCTTCTCACCCTGGAAAGCACAGACATCTGTGTAGTGACAGATATGGTTTAAAACAAAGAGGAGAGCATTGCAGCTGGGCAGGTAGATAATAAACACCTCTCAACTGTCCAGATTTGTCATGTTTTTTTTTTTTGGTCTGTTCTTCATAAAATTTATGATTTTTTTTGGAAAAATAAATGATGACTGAAGTCACTTGTTGACAGACATTCAAGTAAAAGACTGCACATCCTTCAGAATACTGAAAGGTTTCGGGTTGGCATGCATTTTCTATCAACTTTCTACATTTATAAAAGAGCAATTTTTAAACATTTGTTCCTATTTTGGGTCCTTTGACCCCCCCCCCCCACCACACACACACACACACACACACACACACACACACACACACACACACACACACACATTTTTGACTTTACCCAGATTGTTTATGCCAATAGGTTGAGGTGCGCTTCCACATGTTTAGACCAGCTACTGCACAGGAGGGGAGAAAGGTGAAAGTTTAGAGTCTACATTCAGAAGGCATTCACATCACAGCTGTGAGTTTCTTGTTCAAATAGCCTAGGTCCCATACCATATACAAGCTAGCTACAGAACTCCCTCCATGACAAAATAATGCCATAACACCTATGTACAGGAACTAGATTTACTCAGTATTTAACCCGGTACTTGGTATTATCGCAACCAGATTTTCTTGCTTGTGAAAGTCATGCTGAGTCATGGAAGACAGTTGTATTAAGGTGGAAAGGGGAGTGTAAGCAAGTTTCGGCTAATGTGCCACACACAGTATGAGGCAGGGAGAGGAATAACTAAGTTTGTCGACTCCTGCCTCGCTTGCCACACTTTTGCGGTGATCTCCACTCTGCTGCGCCGCAAGACAGATCCTGCTTTGCTGATTACAACGGAGGCTAATGCAAGGTAATCGGAAACATTCCCTGTGAATGCTCATGGCCAATACTCAACTTTTACTTTATTCCTCCATATGATTTTAATGAGCTATGTAACTGCTATTTGGATCGTAGGGAAAACGTGCAAGTTTTAGACGTTTACTTTTTGCAGTATCTGAGGGAGAAATTAGGCCAATTGTCTTGACCTCGTATTTTGCATTCCTTTGCAGTATCAATTACATTCCTGTGGTGTGCGTTAGGGGAATCAACTAGCATTTCACATTGTTTAGTCATTAGATTTAAACTCATTGTTTGGCATGTAAGGAATCATGTTCTTACCATCAGCAGCGACTGCTTGTAAAGGTCTCGCTACTTGTCTGTAAATTTGAAAGGTTTATTTAACTGCCTAAAAATACAATTTCAACACCAACAAGCATTACTTATTGGAGATGTTGATTTTTCTTTCTGAAAACAAAAGCTGCACAACTGTTGACAGAATGCAAAAGTTGCAAGCGCGAAAATCTGGTTGCAATAATACGCAAATACCTTTAACCCAAAAACATTTTTAGGGATCTAGACTAAACTATTCAAGTATAGACTGGAAAACCTACACCACCACTAGTGCAGGATCACAGAGATTCCTGGAATTTGACCAAATGTTCCAGGGAATTTGTGGGGCGGCAACAGTGGTGCAGCAGTTAGCGTTGCTGCCTCACAGCAACTGGTTCGATCCTCAGCTGGGGTGCCTTCTGTGCGGAGTCTGCATGTCCTCCCTGTGGTTGCATGTGTTTCCTCCAGTTTCCTCCCATATCCCAAAGACATGCTATAGGTGGATTGGGCACTCTAAATTGGCCCTAGGCGTGAGTGCATGTGTGTGTGCCTTCTGTGGAAGGTTGGGCACTGGGCTGGCAACCAGAAACCATAAAACTGCACTGCCAATCATGAGCAAACAGGAGATACTCTGTGGCGACCCCTAACCGGGAAAAGCCGAAAGAAGAAGAGTTCCAGGGGATTTGTATTGGCAGAGTACCCCACAAGGGGGAAATTGCAGTTTTTGATCTTGCCCTCACTAATATGCAAGGGATGGTGCAAGATGCTCCCATACTTCATTACGCGTTCGGTCTGACCATAAAGCAGTCCACTTCACAATAAAGACTGTAACCATAAGCAGTCCACTTCACAATAAAGACTGTAACCAGAGATCCCTTCCAACCAATGTGCCTTTAGAAATTTCTTTAAGGCAAACTACCCACTCCGAAGAGATACATTGACAAGCTTCAAATACTCCTATAAAACCCAGTCAACTCCATTGCATATGCAGATATGTACACCACCATAGTACACCAGCATATAAACAGCTGTACAGATGCAGATGTACCCTGTAGGAACAAGAGCAAGGCAAACCCCATAAACAAACTCACATGATGGAACCATAACATCAACAAGCTTTATAATAGAAGAAAAAGAATTTTGACCAAAAGCATGAACAGCAATTCCCAGAATGTTTCAGTGACACGGGCTCTAACAAATAACTTTGGAGAGCTTAATAATAAAAAAAAAAAAAAAAAAAAAAAAAAAAAAAAATCTACCAAAGCGGAGTTTGAGGCCAAAATAAACTACCCAAACCAGAGACAACCACAAAGCATTTTTTTTCCACTGATGTTCATAATCTGAAAAGCCCAACACAGCAATGCACTGAGTGGATTGTGGACATAACCTACTGGTGGATAAATTTAGCTCCAACTTTATCCATCTTTTCCCCTCTTGTCTGTTCCTCATGATATACCCAGAACTGGCTCACCTCCAGCTATCACACAAGAAAGTCCTAAAATTGCTAAAAAAGGGAAACTTGGCTAGGCTTCTAAGTGCCCTAGGGACATTAGCCTAGTAACCTCTTATGAGCCTATAAAAAGCTAAAAATACTGCATCAATGGGTCCTGACAATATCTCTGGATGCATCTTAAACAGCCCGAAGTATGATTTAGCCAGACCCCCAATTCCGTTAAATATTGGCTACATATAGGTTTTGTACCAAGCTAATGGAGAACAGCTACAGTCATTCCCCCTGCCTAACGGACCTTCCACAGACAGAGGTAATTACAGGCCCAGGAGTATGACCAGCCTCATATGCAAAGCCATGGAAAGACTTATCATGGAATTAATCGGGACATAGGGAACCTCCAAACACTAGACCAGTCTCATTCTGGACTCCTCAACGGCAGGTCATGCCTACCCAACTTGGTGGATTTTTTTTGAAAAGTTCACCAAAGCAGTGGATAAAGGCATACCTTTACCTGGCTAAAGCTTTTGACACAATTCATCACTCATGCTAAATAAACTGGGAATAAACCCTTATGTCGTCAGCTGGATTGCCAGCTGGCTCACAGATAGGAAGCAGATAATCAAAATAAGAGAAGTAGCCTCCACAAAGACTCCAGTCACCAGTGAAATCCCCCAAGGTCCTGTGCTGGGACCTCTTCTGTTTGGCATCTACATTTCTGATGTAAAAGTCAATATCAAAGGGCTCTGGCTGCTTAAGCCTGTAGATGAATACAAGCTAGGAACACTCACTGAATCCCCAAATGACTTGGCCAGCACTCAGGAAGGTTTCTCTCAAATGACTGGTATCAAAATCATGTCCTGAAACCAAA
The DNA here is from genome assembly GCF_019279795.1 of Protopterus annectens. Taxonomy (NCBI): domain Eukaryota; kingdom Metazoa; phylum Chordata; order Ceratodontiformes; family Protopteridae; genus Protopterus; species Protopterus annectens. Next base: position 1,377,911,351 of record NC_056739.1, read on the forward strand.
TGCAATCAAAAATCAATTCATCCATACGCATTACTATATCCTTTCAGAAATCATCTACCTCAGGGAGCTACCACATTGACAACATGCCCCCAAGAGTTGACCCAGTTATTCGGGATTTGGGAACTTACGCAAACAGTGAACTCACTTATGCAAGCAGTGAGCCAAAATAGGTCTACTGTTGTAAGAAAGCCCTACTATATTGGACAGCTTATAAACAAAGGGATTGTGTCTAGATCTAGGGATGCCACTGCCCCCCTTTATTCCACCCTCGTTAGGCCAGTCACTGAATATAAATGCCCCCTTTAGCATATATTATCTATTCAGACTCCTGTATATAACCAGACTCATGCAACAACTTGATCAGAGATACCTTACTAAAAGGATACAAGGCCTACACAAGTCCTACATGAACTGACTCAAAGCCCTGTCACTATACTCAGTGTCCTGAAGACTGCTAAGAGGGGACCGGTGTCTGGTATACAAGGCATCCTCCAATCCATTACTGGCAGATGTAATGCACAGTAACAAGTTAAACAGCATCAGAAATACTCCGTCTGGGTATCTAAACCTCTCCAAACACCAATATAACAGTTTGGAGGGAACAGGTACATTTGCATAGGATACTGTTGCTATGGAACAGACTCCCTATCCACATAAAACAAAGTTCATCCCTGTCCACTCTCAAGCCAACTTAGATCTGTGGATTTGGAGCAAAATATTTACCCCAGGACTGCTCACCATACTACTACTGGACAGATGCAGCTCCTAAAATACCTTATCCCATGCATGGGTACCCTCAAAATTATCTATGATATGACCTCAGTTATTCTCTTTAGGGATAATAGGCAAGTATTAGTTGGCCTTACCCATCACAAGTGGTTGCATGAGGAGAGAATAGATAAAGCAGTGTCAGCATACATAATTAAGACAGCTACTGTAAAAAGAAGTCCACTGTAAGGTGTGTGTGTGTGAGATATATATATATATATATATATATATATATATATATATATATATAAAATAAACTGAAATCAGAAACAATTAACCTTGAAGTGATATATTGTAGGCTAGACGTGTGTGAATCAGCAGTTGAAGTAGTAAAAGGGGGAGGGTATTGCAATGAAAAAGAACAGAGTAAGTCATGTTTTAGAGGAGTGCGAACAGGAGTGCAAAAAGAGAAAGATACCAAGAGTTAAATGTTGACAAGACAGTGTGGTGGTATATAGAGATGCAGCCCTAATTACGGCCCAACTGAACCGAGTTTTTAAGGGGGGGGGGACATTGGCAAAGATTCAGTTACTGATCTGAAGTTACTGAACTAAGTACAAAAGTGAGTGAGGGGACTGCATTTTTAATCTGCACGATCTAGGTTACAGAAAAGAGGTTCAGGATTCAACAACAGTTATGAAGACAGTAAAATTCTTGAGTTACTGATGATCCCAGACAAGCTCATTGTTTTACGATGTTGAGGGCCGACACAATGGTTAAAGGCATTTACCTCACAGACAAGGTACAGGATACGATTCTCACCTTTGAGGGAAACTGGCTAGGCTTAAAATGGCCCAAAAGGGCATCTAGCCTAGTATTTGTCTAAGAGGGGGAGTACTAGTATTTGTCTAAGAGGGGGAGTACTGTCAGACAACTACCTACCTTGTATTTCCTAAGACTGTGATAGCAGTCTGAATGCATTCTTTGGTTGGAAGCAGATGCATCTGTGTGCACGCAAGTATTGACACAGTTATTATCTGTGAACACACATGCATATTCAGTAACTGTGGCAGAAAATGATAAATCTTTCATTTCTTTTGGGTCATTTGTTTGGGGAATAGTGCTTGCTGAAGTGTGACTTACCATTATAAAAAGGATTTCCACATCCTCTTTTGCCAATACAAGGTTTTCTGTATATAGTGCATCCCAACAAAGGGATGATGTTTGGTTTTAGCCCAGGCTCTGTGGCAAGTATACGAGACTTATACTCTTCTGGCATTTAATGGCAAATTTGTATTCTTTTGGTGTTGCATTGAAATAATCCTGCTCTAGAATTAATATGTGGGATTTATAACCAAAGGCCCAAGGTTAAGTTGAATGGCTCGTATATAAAACGGCGCGATTCCCAATACTAACGTGTTTAAAATGTGGTTAATGTGCAACACGTACAAGTCATATTCTGTTTCTGATAAAGTAACAGACCATTAGTATGCTTAATGGCAAGTAGGGATAGGTAATTTAAGGCAGAATGATAGTAAGTAGTAAGGGATGGAGTTACAATATGCTCTGATTAAGTGGCCACATCTGTGTAAAATCAGCAGTGTGCATCTATATACTCATATGTTTTTTTTTTTTTTTTTTTTTTTTTGAGTGACCCTGTCCAAGGCACTTCAATAATGTTATAACAATTGCTGAGAGTAGGGTTAAAAATAATGCAACTGGTATATGTAGATTTAGGGGTAAATGCTCCACAACTATGACATACTTGTACTTGGGTTGTAGCATAACAAGAGGAGATGCAAGTAAATCACTAGCATATGCCAACAGGTCTAACATGGAAGTATTCACAGAGTCTTCTACAAATTAACTTGGGATAGATGTGTTAATTCGGGTACCACACAATTTAGATAGGTTTTACTTACATAAAGTGTGGATAGTCATTATAGAAGACGGGCTGTGATGCACATGGCTATAAAAAAGTCTGGGCTAGTGTTAATGTATTACTGGTACTTTAAAAATGGTCAGTATTATGGAAGGAGGTATGGAAGTGGTATAAGGAGAATGAGGAACAGGAGCGAAGTGGATCACACCTTCCATTGTCAGCCAGTCTGTGCATTGCCATTAGATAGAACAGGGAAACTTCGTTATGCTTCACATATTTTAAAATGTTACCATCTGTAATGCCTCTCTCTAGGAAACTATACTTAAAGGATGTTTGAAACAACTCATGTTGCTAGGACTGCAGTAGCCCAAGATTAAGTGATGTTGCTATAATGGTGACACTACAGCCAGAAAGCCCTACCACATATCCCAACTAAAATAACAGAAACAGTGCATGTGGAATACAGTAAGACAAATGCGGGGGGGGGCTGCACAAGCAGAAAAGGGACATGCACCAAAGAGAGAATAAAGTGCCTGGGCAACCAAAGCAGACATGACTGATCAGTGGGATTTGGAGGGTGGCAGGTGGCTTAAAGTTATAGGTTTTGCTCGCTATTATAAGCACAAATACAGCAACAGGAGTTCTGAAGCTAGACAACCCTTGAAAGCTGACTGAATCATGCCAGCCTTCTAAGATAAAAGTTTGAGCTCATCAAGCACTCTCAAAGTTTACTGAAGGAATTGCAGCTATCTAAATGAAATTGGACAGCTTGCTCAACATATCCATCGCAATCCGATAAGAGGAGATAAAATTTTCTTCTTTTACAGTACTTTTTCCAATCAAAATTTTCAGTCTCCAAAATATATCACTACTACAAAACACCATTACGATTAGGGGTGGCTAGTGCTACTGGGCTGCAGGACCGCAGACGCCCAGCTATACAAAAGAAAAAAAAAATGAAAAAAACAAAAACAAAACAAAAGCAAGTCCTGGAACTCACGTATGCGCACTCGCAAAATTTCCTGAGCCCGGACTGCTACTGAACCAGTCTGAAGCATGCGCACAGAATCCAGACTACTGGCAAGATGGTCCGGATTAGGAAGACAGCCTGCAACAGCAAAGACCCCAGAAATCTATGCAGTTTTAACTGCATAGACTGGAAGGGGATCGGACTGCAACGTCTGCAGGCTAAAGCCTGCTCTCATGGGAAGGACAGGACTTTAAGCTCTCTCTCGCGGGGCTAGTTTTGAAACTGGAGCTTGGCTGCAGCTTTTGGGACTGAAACTCTGCAGGTACTTGTTTATACTAAAGGAAGGGTGCAGAAGTGTGTGCGTATCTGTGTGCACGCATGCGTGTAAAGTCAGGAAATATACCTAGTGACTAGACTCAAACCCTGTACCTTAGGAGTAGGTAGCAAAAGTTTGAATTCCCTCCCCACCACCACTTGTGCAATTTTTGCCTCATATTTTTCCTCTGTTCCTCATAAAATCTGTGTTTTTTCTGGAGTTTGAATTCACTAAATAATGACAAGCATATGAATTTCAGACTTCATATTCTTCAGAAAGTACATGGCAACACAAAGCCATTTTATTCTAGCAATTTTCTGTTTTACAAGATCAATATTGGAAATTTGTCCCTATTTTTGGGGCTGTATTCCCCCATTACTGGCTTTGTTCAGGTTTTTGTGCTAATAGGTTGAGAGCTATGGAGAGAACTGAATTCACTGAATAAGTCTGGAGGCTGTATTCCCCAATTATTGGCTTTGTCTAGGTATTTTGTGCTATGAAGTTGAGACTTAACGTGAGAACTGAATTAAAATGATAGCCATTTAAGTTTGTCTGTCTTTCAAGAAACAGCTAATTTGGCATAGTGGTATGTTGCTCTGACTTTAGTGCACAGGATCCTGGGTTCAAGACTTGGCAGCGAAATGCATGGTGGTAACAGCATTTTATTCTAGCAACTTTCCAATATTATGCAAGCAAGTTTAAAATGCATTCCTAGTTTTTTGGCTTTCGCCCCCCCCCCAATAAATTTTGGCTTTTTCCAGATTTCTTGTGCTTCAAAGTTGAGAGATACAGTTGAGTGTCGAGTGCATTTTACAAGGAGCTGAGAGCCTGAAGAGAAGTTCAGTGCTGGTTATGCTGTGTCTGCTTGCGTTGTTAACAGCACAACAGGTAGTGTACTTGCTTTTGATGCAGAGGACTGTGGATTCTACTCTCACAGTATATAGATGCATTACTGATACTGTACTGTGTTGTACTTTTAAAGGGGGTGGATGCTGCAGTCCTGAGTATGTCCTCTTTGGTGGAGATACCTAGGAACGATGAACCTGTTATCAATTTGCCATCCATTCCCTACTGCAATATTACTAGCTTATCATTTTTTAATGTAGCATAGGCACTTTATTTGTACATGAAACAATGAAATATACAATTGTGTGCTAACAGCAACCTCTTCATTAGTTACAGATCTCTTTAATGTGGAACTATTGAGAGGACTTCTACTTCTGCAGAGATTGTGCAGATTTACGGAAACTGGTGGATTGTAGAAGTTTGAATAGACTTGTGATGGAAATGTTCTGAACTGGGCAGTTTTGTCATTATTTGTGTATGCATTTTGTTTCACGGTTTACTGGAAAAATGTTCAAAATAAATTTTAAAAAGGCCTCTTATCTGTACTGTATTATACAAGGAATATAATTTAAGGAAGGTGCATCAAACATATGTAGGTTTCCTGTGCAAGGGGCCTATGATTTGAAAATAACCCAAAGTTAATCTTTATCTGCCACTGGCCAGATGTATTTTCTTTGAATGTGGGTTTTGATGCTGTTTCAATGAATGAGAGTTTCAAGGGCAGAGAAGTTTAAATGCCAAGTCTACTTTCATTGTGAAATTGCATTGCTTTGTTTAGCAGATATCTATTAGCGTTTGTGCTGTAAAATGTAAAATAAAACTTTTAAATGAAATCCAAATAATCGTAGAAGTAAAGCAGTATGCACATTACAGTGTTTATAGTAAATTGGGTGAAATAGCCAAGTAATGGGACACTGGAATAGCTGCAGGGGGGAAGCCCCATTCAACCAAATTTCTTTTTTTCATGCCTCACAACCTTTGTTTCCATCTAGACATTAAGTTGTCATGTAGCCAATGCATTAAAATATTTTGTCTTGATTGGACTCTCATAATGATGGTTTGGCACCCAGGACAGCGTATTTAAAGTCCCAGTTTTTGTGGTTTTTAGCATAGCCCCACCTCTTTCTAGTTGACCACACCCCTCCCCCATTGGCCTCACCCATTCAGCTGTCTCCTGCAGCCCCCCCTTTGATTTGAAGCCACCAGGGATTACAATATGCAGATTCTATTAATGTACTTGCTGTGCTCCTTCAAATTGTAATCTGAAGTGTGTGTGTGTGTGTGTGTGTGTGTGTGTGTGTGTGTGTGTGTGTGTGTGTGTGTGTGTGTGTGTGATTCCAATTCTCAACATAGCATAACACTGACCACCAAAAAACAGTATCCAAAACACTAACAACTTTAAAGCAGGTATTCACTTTTGTGCACGTCTCTCTCCCCCTCTCTGTCTCTGACACACACACAGCTTTTAAAGCCATTTATTCAGAGGGAAACCTCACTTCTGCCTGCAGTCCAGGTCACACAGCCAAGTGGCTTAAGGCTTTCAAAGCTGTAAAACATTCCATGTTCCCACACTTAATCCTTTAACTTACCATATAGGGCACATAAAACTCCTTGCATTAAAAAAAAAATTGCGAGAATCTCTTACACCATAATCATCTTGTGCATTCTGAAAAAGAAGGTCAAGATTCACCTCTTGAGCTTTAAATTTAAAGGTGAATTTCTTTGCATCCATGTCTCGGCTACACAGGTTCGGTACGATCAGGTGATCATGCGCCTCACATCATATGATCTTCCATAACATTAAAGTGAAATATTTCTATTTTATAAAGACCGAAACAAGTAGTCTCCCAAGCCAGTAACCACGTCATAACCTTTACTGAACCAAAACTTTTAGACACCTCTTCTGCTATTCCTACTGGTAATACTTTGATCCTACCCTCTAAAGGGACAGCTTGCAGGTCTGCCTTAACACTCAAGATGAAATTACCACCTTTAAAATCACATCCATGGCAAACTGGACCTCCCTTCAAGAAATATTGTTATATATAAAAAAAATCTAATTCCTACAATCCACAAAAATATCTTACTACTAAAGGCTTCTCTCAAGAATAAGGTTGACGTCTATAAAGTGTTCAGAAAATTTTATAACAAATTATATGCACCTCAACTTTCCTTTATTTCTCCTTGAAACCCTTCACCTACAGTTTTACAGGCAACAACTTAAATGTGGTTATAATCATGAATCTTCGGACCATTTTAACCACCTATGAACGTCTGTATACGTATCAGACGTTCCAAAAATACTATTTTGCACTCTCATTTCTTAATTTGCATTTGATACTTCACTGTTCTCTTTTAGTGTGTCATTTACATATCTTGCTGGATAAATACAAGTGTGTGCACGTGAAGATGTGTTCAAAAGTAAAATGTCTGAAGAGAAAGGACTGCAGCAAGTGATCAGAAGGAACTTTGCGCGTTCCCACCCTGAAAGCACAACCTTTACTATCTAGACAGTCTTTAGAGATTTGGTCCTCAAACTCAAATTGAAACCTGGATAAGGACCTTACAAGAAAAAACAAACATTCCTCCAGAACTCCCAGAGAACTCAAACCAAAGCAATTACCTATCCTGTGCCTATATTCTTTAGCAGATGCATTAAAAAGGATGCATATCCCCTAGCTCATAACCACTTAGTGCAACATAATTGAAGGACAAAAGGCATGTAGGTTTTGCATTAGGCTTCATATTCTGAAGGCCAAAGTCAAACTTACATATCGATCATTCAGTAACATCAATACTCAGCGGTTTGGCAGAAAATGAGACAAATTTGTACAATTCTGCAAAATTGTGGACAAAAAAGATCCATATGATAAACATGTTCAGCTGCACAGTAATAAAACAGCTAGAGATAAGTGACAGAGGATATGAGAAAACTAAGGTTGCAAAGACCTTGTCTACTCATAGTTTTGACTGTTCAGACTATCCTGGTACTAATGGGCAAGGAGTGGGATGGAATGGTGCCATCTCTCTTGCCTACTGAATGTTAAAAAGGAGTTCCTCTAAAGCTCAACCCTTAGTCTACTTCCCTATAATGTTTTGTGAGAAACATGTAAACACGGGCTCTAGATGGTCACAACTGATGTGACACCCCAACCCAATGTGCAAAAATTGTTAAACAAGGTACTGATTGGATGTTTCATTGTGGGAATTACAACTGATCAACAGCCTTGCCTGATCAATGGAATCTGTTACTACCCAAATTACAAGCAAATCGTAACTCCTTAAAATGTTGCAGCTTACTAATTATGGACTGCATCTCAAGGACAACAAAATCAGTGGTGTTTACAACCCTAACACTGGGTAACTGCACCACAACTCCTAGTAGTAAAATAAATAATGATATAAAAAAAAAAGAAAGAGCACCATCTAAATTCAAGACCAGTAAAGTGATGCTCTGATGAAGGCAACCGCACCATTGGCATTGGCTGCCCTAATCAGAGATGCATCCCTACTTTTAAAAACCTCAGCAGCTGATTCAGGATACTCCTCCTCACTCTTATTTTTTGCCATCGTGCCAGAGTGCTCAAAATCAAAGAATTAAATCAGTTTTTCAAATCTGATCCTTAATATAAATATTAAAAGTATGATTTTCAAAAAGTACCACTGAACTGAATTAAGCTGGTCATTCTAATATATCAAAACATCCTTCTGTGCAGCAGTCAAGTCAGCAAAATGGAAGCAAGGTTTACAAATTTTAAAAATATTACAAAGATAACAATGAAGCTACCAAATAATGCATGCATGATGTGGGCTGTTACCAGGCTATAACACTGGCAGCTACTCTCAAAGAATATTTGAGAGAGTCTGTAAACAACACTCCATAGAATAAAATGAGCTCAAAGCTGCCCGACTACACCTTGAAGACAAATTTGACTTTCGAGTAATGCTGTCCCCAAGATCAATCAGATACTTGGCGGACAAGACAAGGGCAAGCATCTCTCATGGACAACTACAAGTAATCTCTTTTTCCAAAGAACTACTGCTATCCATTCAATACAAACAATACTCAAGATACGCCTCAGGCCATCATATCAAGACACTATTGTTTATCTTTGCACACCCTGTGCAGTTAGGAATTCATTCATTATTTTTAATACAGCGGTGTTCTACTCAACTTACTATATTCAACAAAAAGGTGCAGGACTGTCTGCAGACATCTTTTGGAGACCAGCTGTGTGAACTCAAAACCTCTGTTGGAAAATTTTTCTGCTCCAAAAAAAAAAAAAAAAAAAAAAAAAAAAAAAAAAAAAATTTAAACATCTGGGAGATGCAAGGTATACCTACTACAGGGAAAACTATGGAACACACTTTCATTCAAATTTAAAATTCTCGACATGAGAGATGGATAACTATGCAGTACCAGTTAATTCACAACATAGCTGCGGTGGTGCAGTGGTAGCGTTGTCGATTCTCGGCTGGAGCGCCTTCTGTGTGGAGTCTGCATGTCCTCCCCGTGGTAGAGTGGCGTTCGAAAGACATGCGTGAATGGGCGTGCCTTTGAAGGTTGGGCATTGGGCTGGCACCTCTGCACCGTAAAATCTACTGCCAAACATTAGCAGACCAGAGTTCCGCTGTGGCAACCCCTAACCGTGAAAAGCTGAAAAAAAAAGAACCATGTTAATTTACAACCATACATAACTTTAGGTACCCATCCACACAAGCCTCAATTTTCTTTTGCCCATAACATAGTTATCATCTTGACTACTTTACCTTCAAATCAGGAATAAAACTGCATCCAGCCGATGCTATTGCATTTGCACTAAAAACAGTTATACTACAACACTGTCATTAAAAGAAATCAAATGCCTCCGTCTAAAGTATTTTTCAACTAAATCATGGCCAAGAGAATAGTACAGTAAACTCTCAGTTAACCAGTACCCATGGGGATTGTTAGATGCCAGATAACTGTAGCTTCTGGTTGCACGAGAGTTAATACTAAAAACAGGCCTGACTAATACTGTACCCTATACTATTTGCTTGGTTGTCTGACTTGTTCTCATGTTGGGGAGAGAGAGGGAATTTATTTCCATCTTCCTTTTTAAAACTCTAAAAACGTAATGCATGTTTCTGTGGGGGGGGGGGGGACACAAAGTGCAACACATGAAAACTGTACAGTATTTCTTAGATTTTTTTTTGGGTCAATTGCTTGAGTTCCACTTAACAGAGAGAGTTCACTGTAACTTCAAATTCAAAAACAGTACAAAAAGACAAGAATAAAGCAGTAAACATCTTGAAAAATTTGAAGAGTACTTAATCGTTTAAAGGGCACTATACCCAATACACTCCTATACAGTTGGTACTCAAAGGGTCTTCTAAGGAAGCCTCAGACTCATGTAACTTGGATATGTCAATTCTGTAGCAATTTTATGACACCCGGACTTTAAAAACTGTAAGCACCTTACAGAACTCGTGTACAACGCTTCTGAGGAATCCAAACACCAGTGTAACAAACACGCAAGACTTGTACTTTACCGAATACCAGTTCACTTACCTATGCTGCTCTTTGCAGTTACACATAATATGCAATATAAAGAACAACACATACTTTGTAAACCTATACTAAGAACGCCACGGGAGTTTTCCGCTGAAAAAGACTTCCATCTGGACTTCCCTGGTTTAAAAAAAAAAAAAAAAAAAAATGCAATCATGGCTCCAATGTACAGAAGAATAAAGTAACTATGACTAAATTGACACTACTGGTCCAAGCACTGAAGTGGCAAATGAAGAATAAGGACGTCAGAAGGTTAGAGTACACTGCAAGGAATTGTTGCAATATGCTCTGGGGGGGGGGGGGTCAGGAGAGTCACATTACCATGTAGGTGGGGCCCACCTCTTACCAGGTCTAGCCCCCTTAAAATAGCGATTAGGAAAAACACAAACTAGACTGACAGTATGAGCAAGCTCTTGTTCCCCATCCGGTACAGTGGCAGTTCATACCTCTGCAAAATCTCTGGGCTTCCCAAATAAATGGAAATCTCACCTGGCAAGACTGTCAGCATACCAGCACAAATGTCATGTACAGCCACAGGAGGATGAAGCAACTGCCATCAGCTGACAAAACTTTGATCAGTGGCAAGCTTGTAAAGGGGGAAAAAAAGAAAAAAAAAAAGAAATCCACTCAGACAATAAAGCACTACTTTTCAGATAAGCAGTCCATAGAATATTTTATTAAGCCTACTATACACATTAACCTAGTCTATCTGGGACTAGAGGAAGATATGGGACTTAAGGATGTCCACCACATAAGGGACCACAAAAATGGCTTCCTGCATGACAGCCAATAAAAGGTTAGCCTTAAGATTAAAATACAAGTACAAAGGTAAAGAAGCACTGACAAAACAGGAGTTTGAACTAAAGTAAAGTAGACCGTTAAGTTGGAAAAATAAACGGACGAACATTACCAAAGAGAAGAATCCTTGAACTGCACTTCAAATTACAGCTTAATCCCATATCCATATCACACAAAAAAAAAAAAAAAAAAAAAAAAAAAAAAACACACTCTTGTACATACAGTGGCAAGCACAAAAGAAAATAGATCCATACAGGATTCACACACGCACAAAAAGGAGAGCACTCTCATCCAACTGTGAAAATCACAAATGCTACGTGTATGTCCAAAGACATACAGGGACATAAGAATCTTACGGAAAGAGCATTTAAATAAATTAAAATGTGTATGGTTGGGGTAGAGCAGAGTGAACAGGGAAGTAAGGTACAGGGAAGTAAACCCACTGTATTTTCATGTGGCACCTTGGACAGGAACAACGAGTATAGAAACTACTAAAAAAAAAGAGACCAGCTAAAGGTTATGCAAAACACAAGAAACAGGAAAAAGCGCACAGACACACACACAGCCCTGAACTCTCTCCATAGAAATCTCGATCTGCACAGTTTTGTGTAGGAACTACTGCCTATAAAATGTGTCATCATTGGTGTAGGTAGCTTGGACTTGGCAAAATTCAGCCTTTTCCCCACAGAATGGGACAAACTAATCAGACACTGACACAAACACCAACAGATAGTCAATGTAGAGAATGGGCAGCTAAGAGCCAGTAGATAGGGAAACACTTTGGCTACCTGTAACTGCAAATGCATCACTAAACACCACACACACACACACACACACACACACACACACCGGAGAGTTAGATCAAATGAAGTCATGGAAAATATAATAAATTGGTTTGGACTTTTGAAATGCAGAACTTCTCAATTTTAAATACAAGAAAAACATTCTGGAGGTCCAAAAAACACATCGATCTTTTCTGCCAGACAAGTGACTGAACTTTTTATTTATTTATTTTTTTTTTTTGAGAGAAATGCATTAAGTCCAATTAAAACCATTTTAAGTGCCAGAAGACAAAAACTGAATATGAAATAATGTCCTGACTATCTCTGGTCTGGTGGGACCTTCTAATTAGCCCTTAGACAGATTTAAGACATCTGCTTCTGCCACTGTCTTTTGACAGGGTGGGCTGTCAAACAAAAAGAACTATCGAGTCACCTATGACTAGTGTGCTGAGCATGCTGTTTTGCCTTAGGGGCTTTGGTTGAGTGGCACACTGCTTAGGAGAGTTGTGTCTCATGATTAGTGTTGTGTTGTGGTGGTGGTCGAGTGAGTTTCTGCCTTGTCGGTCTCTGCTACTTGGGTAGATTTTTATTGAGAGCCTCCGCGAAGGTGAGTGCGTGGTTTGGGTAGATTTTTATTGAGAGCCTCCGCGAAGGTGAGTGCGTGGTTTGTGTGTAGGCAGTACTAGTGTGTGTTCTGGAGGGCTGTGTGTTCCATGCAGTGTGGTGCAAGTGTTGATCTTCGCCTCTTGACCAGCTATTCCAGTCGTGGCTGGAGTGTGTGTGGCTTCCAATATGGATATAAGTGCATCTCTTGCAAGTCTCCAAGTGTTGGAAGGTAAGAGGAGAGGGTTGTCAGTGTACATGAGGCAGTTGCTACATTGCCTCAGGATGCCCAAGTTCACCAGGTTAATAGGAGAAAGCACAGGGAACTGCCCTTTAGACATGGCTGGAGGGGTGGGCATTGACAAGTACTGGATCCGTTTCCTTGTAGAAGGTTTAGTTGCTCGTAGTCCTTTTGTGTGCTACAATAATTGCTACAAGAAGTGCTAGACTAAAAAGCTTAAGTGCATGAGAGGAGAGAAATAGTAGATCTAAGAGAAAAACTGAAGAGCAGACTCTGGTACCACTCAGAAGCTTACTAACAGTCCTGGATACAGTAAGAGGGTTCGTGGTCTGCACTCTTGTGGGAGGAGAGGCTGGACTCTGCCCTTCTGAGCTGGGAATTTCTGGTTAAAGGCTTATAGTGCCTGCATATTTGAACTGCTTCTTACTGAAATTGGTACACCTTGTTTGCTGTAGCATAGACCAGATCAGGCCTGCTGAATCTAGCTTTGTTTGTATGCTTGTTGTTTGCTTGTTATTTCCCTGAAACGCTAATTCCACCCAAAACACGGCTTTTCAGCGCTTCTGTGGATCCCTAGTGACATCTGCATTGCTTACTGTACTTATTTTCCTTGTTTCACTTGAATGAAAGTTACTGTTTGTCGTTTTTGCATTTAAGTTACCTGCAGCACATTGCATTTAAGTTACCTGGCACTTGCTCACTAAAGCAATTATAGAAGTCAGCACTAAAAGATTAAAAGCACTACACCCTCACAAACTCCCCTTGAGTACCTTGTTCCCCATTGGCCCTTTTTTTTTCAATTATAAAGGAATTCCCAATACTATTCTAGCATGTCCAAAGGTCAGTTGGCAATCTCCTCTCCGGCCCAGCTGGTGAATCTGGGAATCGAGGCAATGTTACAACTGCCTCATGTACACAGACAACCCTCTCCTCCTCCCAACAAATTCCTACACATGTGAGAGATGCAACCATATAGCCAAACTGGAGGTTAAGCTCTCTCAACTCAGTACTGGCGTAACCAGTCAGGAGGAAAAGGAAACCACACACTACAATTCCAGTCTCACATAGACCTACCACGACAGCAAACCAAACACACAAAAGCATACTCGGAGGCTCTAAATAAAAATCTGCCTAAGCAGCAGAGACCTCCAAAGCAGACACCCAAGCAACCGCTACCCCAAAACAAAACACGTGCAACACATAGCTCACAAAGCCAGTGTGCCGAACAGTCACAGCCCTTAAAGCTAAACACACCTGATACACTTGTAATAGGTGACTATCGTCAGGCACACTGACATCCCGCTCAGCAGACTGAACAAGGAGAAGGTCACGGTGAGCTGCCTGTCAGGCGCTAGGATCCGCCACATAACACAAGCACTCAGGTCACTCCCAAGGCAAGTACAAATATGACTGTCATTGTCCATGCTGGTGTGAATGACCTGAGACGTACCTCCCTGACTACATGAAGAGAGACAGAGGAGCTCTCTGAGCATGTAGCCCAGGCCGGTATGACTCTGACCTTGAGTAGCATCTTACCCTCACCAAGAATGATGCCACAATATGAAGACAAGATGATCAATTTCAACAATTGGCTTAAGTATTGGTGTCATTCAAAGGGGATCCAATGCCTGTCAGCCTGGGATAACATGCTCGACAAGCCACGATGCTTCACTAGGGACGGCTTGCACCCATCACCCCTGGGCTTTTGGATATTGGCAAAGGCTCTTGCTACCCCCATAGTGCCTTGTTTAGGCAAGGCTCAAAAAGACAAACCCACCTCCATAGGTATCAAGGGATAAGAAACTAAGAGTAATGCTACGCCAGAAGTCTAAACCTCAAGATGCATGCACTCGAAACTCTCCTTAGCATGGAGAACATCGATATCTGTGCAGTAACAGAAACCTGGTTCAAGGCTCCCGAGAGCACCCCAGCACTACCAGGTTATAACTCATACCTTGTTTTTCGGCCCCAAAACTTGGACCGAACCACAAAAGGAGGGGGAGTATCAATATTCGTCAAAGATACCCACACCTCCAGGTTGGTGGCACAGCACGAAGCATCAGAGACTATGTGCAACTAACAGTGGGTAAAATTGCCTTCCAGTTTATAGCCTGCTACAGACCACCCTCCCAAACCCAGGAACTCCACTCGGCCTTCCTGAGAACACTGGAAAAAATGAAGGTCTCTCCAAACACCATTATATTGGGCGACTTCAACTACCCAAACATAGACTGGGAGCATTACTCTAGCTTCAACACCCTAGCCCAAAGGTTCCTAGAATTTATAAACTCAAATGCTATGGAACAACTTGTTACCACTCCCACAAGAGGGGAAAACATACTGGACCAGATCATCACCAACATGGGGACTCTATGCTCCAGACCAGAAGTGTATCCCTCACTGGTAAGATCAGACCATAAACTAATCTCACTGGATATTCACATCCCGACCCCATCCCCTGCCCAGAAAACCACAGTGAAAAACTTCTCTAAAGCAAAATTTCACACTCCTCAAAACTGAGGTGGAATCCCTCAAAGCCCCCGGGCCTGTGGAAAATATGGCCCAGACCGCAGAATCCTTTATAAACGCATTCTATGAATACCTTCAGGAATGCATGGATCATGCAATCCCAAATAAAACCAAGACCCAATCCTCTAAAGGCAGACGTCCTGTCTGGTGGACCCCAACCATAAACAAACTACACAATAGGAGGAGGAAGCTATTACATGAGAGAGCAAAATCCCAAAAAGGGAAGGCATCTCTGATCAGTATTAGCAAAAATACTACGGGCACTCATAAAATCGTCTAAGGCCAGCTTCGAGAGAAAAACTGCACAGGACACCAAGGATAATCACAAGGCTTTCTTTAGTTATGTTAGGAACCTGGGTGGGAATTCCCAGATATGCTCAGAATTGGTACAAAATGACAAAAAAAAAAAAAATACACCAAACCCACAGACATTGCCAACATCCTAGCTGACAGGTTCAGCGCAAACTTCTCCCCCCCTCACCACCAAAAGGGCAAATATCTATCCCAGCAGAGTGCTGCCCCCCTGACATCTCAGATACTCAGGTAAGAGACGCCCTCTCCAAAGCAGAAAACACAGCATCAATGGGACCAGACGGTGTCCCAGGCTGCGTCCTACATGACCTCCAAGAAGAGCTAAACCCAAACATAAAACTACTGTTCAATCTCAGCCTTACTACAGGATATGTACCCAAAGAGTGGTGTACAGCAACGGTGGTCCCCCTCCGCAAAGGTGGTGCCTCAACGGATCCTGGAAACTATCGCCCCATAAGCCTGACTAGCTTGGTTTGCAAAGCTATGGAAAGGATCATCATGGACCTTATAAAGATATTGGGGACCTACAGACACTGGATCCTACCCAGTTTGGCTTTATTAAGGGCAGATCCTGCCTCTTAAACCTGGTCGATTTCTTTTGAAACCATCACCAAGGCCACTGACGAGGGGAAGGTGGTCCACACAGCCTACCTGGACCTCACAAAAGCCTTCGATACAATACCCCACTCGGGCATTATAGATAAGCTCACCAGCTTAAATATAAACCCCTATGTCACCAGATGGGTTGCAAACTGGCTCAAGGACAGAACCCACATGGTTAGAATTGCTGGAGCCATGTCAGACTCCGAACCAGTTACAAGTGGCGTCCCACAAGGCTCAGTCCTGGGACCTCTTGTTCGGTATATATTTCTCAGAGGTACAGGCCAACACAGAAGGACTGTGGCTGACCAAGTTCGCAGATGACTGCAAACTGGGCACCATAATAGACTCTCCAGCCGACACAAGCATCCTCCAAAAGGGCCTCATAGAAACAG
This sequence comes from Protopterus annectens, assembly GCF_019279795.1. Lineage (NCBI taxonomy): Eukaryota > Metazoa > Chordata > Ceratodontiformes > Protopteridae > Protopterus > Protopterus annectens. Next base: position 1,377,927,884 of record NC_056739.1, read on the forward strand.
ACAACTGGTGCCAGAGCCATGGCCTCAAGCTAAATGCCAAAAAGTGTAGAGTCATCCCCTTTGGCAAAAACAAAGTGCCCACAAATTACCACATAAGTGGTAATCCATTAAGTATGGAAGAAGTAATTAGGGACCTGGGGACCCAAGTTGATAGCAATCTCTCATTTGACAACCACGTGGCCAAAGTGGTTAGAAAAACATTTTATATAGCCCACCTAATCATGAAGGGATTCACATCTAGATCAGGGGAGGTCATCGTGCCTCTTTACTCATCCCTCATCAGGCCCATAATGGAGTACAATGCCCCTTTTGGGATGTACCTTACCAGACACCTGCAGCAACTGGAAAGACCCCAAAAGTACCTCACCAAGAGGATCAAAGGGCTCAAACAGATATGCTGCCAGGAAAGAAACTCCAGCTCTACTCCGTGGCATACCGCCTGTTCAGAGGCGATCTGTGCTTGACGTATAAAGCCATGTTCAACCCAGAATTAATGGACATGCTGCACCTCAGAAAATCCAAATCCCATCGAGCTACGCGCTCGAGAGACTTGAACCTCAGCACTGAAATAAATAGGACATGCTGGAGGGACAGATTCATAACCCAGAGGCTCCCTTCACTCTGGAATAAAATCCCAGTCCAGGTTAGGCAGAGTCCCTCACTGACTGTCTTCAAGAGGAATCTTGATGAGTGGATGGGAGATCGTAGGTTTACCCCGGGTGTCACTTCTGTGTCACTATTAGAGAGAGGCACAGTATACTAACCACGAAAAAGGGCATAGCAAAATAAATTTAAAATGGGTGGCGAAAGCCAAACACATTCTGGCTAGGCTTATAAATGCCCTAAGGCAGATAGCCTAGTATGAACCTATGAACCTATAATGGTAATCCACTGGTTTTACATCCAGGAAGAAAGAGGTCACTGTCCCTCTATACTCTTCCCTCATTAGGCCAATCATTGAGTACAGTGCCTCATTTGGCATGTACCTCACTAGACATCTGCAACTGGAGAGGCCGCAAAAGTACCTCACAAAAATGATCCTAGGCCTTAAAACAGTTGTCCTGTTTGGACAGACTCAAACTAGTCTACGTCTCATATCACCTACTTAGAGATGATCTCTGGCCGACTTACAAAGCCATTTCTGACCCAGCTCAGTTACAAATGCTACATCTAAAGAAATCCAATCCCTCCGCAACACACGCTCCACAGGCCTCAACCTCATTACCACAATTTACAGAACATGCTGGAGGGACAGGTTCATAACCCAGAGGCTGCCCATGCTATGAACAGACTTCCCATACATGTCAAACAGAGCACCTCATTGGCCCTCTTCAAGAGAAATCTTAATGAGTGAATGGGGAAATGGAAAACTTACTCAGGGGATCACTCCAGTGGCTCTACTCAGACACTGAGAACTAATGGGTGGCATGATGCCAGAGTAATCCTATGGGCTAGGCTTGTAAAAGCTTCAGGGCCATTAGCCGAGTAGACATCTATTATCTATTAACCTACAGTGGATATAAAAAGTTTACACACCCCTGTTAAAATGCCAAATCATTTCAAAACTTTTCCCACCTTTAACGTGACCTATAACCTGTACAATTCAATTGAAAAACAAGCAAATCTGTTAGGGGAAAAACATATAAAAAAAAATAAAACGTACAATACGCTGGTTGCATAAGTGTGCACATCCTTAAATACTTTGTTGAAGCACCTTTTGATTTAATTACAGCATTGGGTCTTCTTGGGTAGGAGTCTTAGCATGGCACATCTTGACTTAGCAATATTTGCCCACTCTTCCTTGCAAAAGCGCTCCAAATCTGTCAGATTGCGAGGGAATCTCTTATGCACAGCCCTCTTCTGGTCACCCCACAGATTTTCTATCGGATTTAGGTCTGGGCTCTGGCTGGGCCACTCCCAAAACTTTAATTTTCTTCTGGAAAAGCCATTCTTTTGTTTATTTGAATGTATGCTTGGGGTCATTGTGTTGAAAGGTGAAATTCCTCTTCATTTTCAGCTTTCTAGCAGACGCCTGAAGGTTTTGAGCCAAAAGTGACTGGCCTCTGGAATTGTTCACAATTCCCTCCACCTTGACTAAAGCCCCAGTTCCAGCTGAAGAAAATGCTTCGCATCACAAAAAGAACACAATCCCCATGGTGAAGTGTTTTTACACCAAATGTACCTTTTGGAATTCTGGCGAAAAAGTTCAACCTTGGTCTCATTGCACCATAACACATTTTCCCCCAAACGCTTTTGGGAGTCTATGTATTATTCTGCAAACTTTGGATAAGCCTGGATGTTTGTGTGTGTAAGAAAAGGCTTCAGTCTTGCAACCCTACCCCATAGTCCAGACATATGGAGAATGCAGGAGATTGTTGTCACATGTAGTACACAACCAGTACTTGCCAGAAATTCCTGTAGCTCCTTCAGTGTTGCTGCAGGTCTCTTGACAGTCCCCCTGACCAGTTTTCATCTTGTCTTTTCATCAATTTTGACGGGACGTCCAGTTTTTTTGCAACGTCACTGTTGCCCAATACTTTCTCCATTTTTTTGACGAGTGTCTTCACTGTGTTCCATGGTATATCCAATGTTGTGGAATTTTTTTTTTGTATTCTTCTCCTGACAGATACCTTTCAACAATGAGATCCCTTTGATGCTTTGTAAGCTCTCTGTGAACCATGCCTTTTGCTGTAGCAGGCAACTGAATAAAGATCAGGAAAATTCTACTAGGACAGCTGACCTTTATTTGGGGTTAATCAGAGTCTCTAATTGATGGCAGGTGTGTACCCAAGAAGACTGACTGCTGTAATTAAATCAAGAGGTGCTTCAACAAATTAGTTTATGGGTGTGTACATTTATGAAACCAGCTTATTATACGTTTTTTGTGTTTTACATTTTTTCCACCAACAGATTTGTTTTTCAAATGAATTGCACAGGTTATAAAAGTCAAATTAAAAGGTGGGAAAAGTTTTGCAATGATTTATAGTGGTCTCCATTTTTTATATCACAAAAACCTGGCATTTTAATATTATAAAAAATTATACACACAGACAAAGTGCACCGCAAGTCCACAATATCAGGGCCTGACCAATGCTTGCACTCATAGCAAACGGAAAGCACAGTACGCAAACAGCGTAGAAATAAGAACTCATTAAGACATAACCAAAAATGGTGATAGTAAGGGAAGTTTGAAACAAACATTTTGGTATCAGCTAAAGGCTATATATTTCTAGACTGCTACTCAGCTTTGTTCTTGTAGCTCCACATTAGGCTCATTCTTGAGAACATAAAAGTAAAAATTAGAGTGATAACTGTCAACATGCCTAAACAAAATAAAAATGTCCTTGAGGTGCTCTCAGCTGTAAATAAAAATCCTGGAAGCAACCACAGAAAATGAACCTTTTATTAAGCAATGAAACATGCCTGCTTAATTTATGCGCAACACCCAAATTCTCTCTTCTACACAATGTGCACTTGTAAATGGTCTTATTTAATTCATTTTTCTCAGTGTTAAAACCACAACTACACATCTTTTACACTTGGTTCCCAGCTTATTATCCATACCAGGTTTTTCCACAACTGTCGCCATCCTTCCAAAACGTAACCCTAACCAGTGGGATATGACATGTCAAAACAGTAAACTCAGAATGACTCACATGAAAGGCTGAAAAGCCATCATTTACATAACTGGTAACGGTCTTACCTATCACACTGAAGTGATGCCAGCCTGCACTGCAAGAGCAAATCCTCAGCTATCCAAGTTAAAATGCCTTTCCACCACATACCACTAAAACTCACTTCTCCCCCTCTTTCAAAAAGGGTGCTTAAAACAAAATTTACCTTATGGACTTGGGCTCCTTTCAAGTCAAGCTTAAGTCAACAAGCTGAACATACCCACATAAGTACTAGTCCACATTCTACCTTCATTACTCAACTAAGAGACCTATTCAACTAAGGGACCATCACTACCAGTGAAAGTAAACTTTCCGGTTCCACTAATAGCTTTAATGACCTCAAACACCTCACATTTGCACCCCATTTCCATCCCACCCACTTTTGGCAAGGCGTTAGGAAAAAATACATATATATGAGACCACAATAAATCATTTCAAAACTTTTCCCACCTTTAATAGGACCTATAACCTGTACAATTCAATTGAAAAACAAAAGAATCTGTTGGGGCAAAGTATAAAAAATAAAACTTGCAATAAACTGGCTCATAAGTGTGCACCGTTTGATTTAATTACAACACTGTCTTCTTGGGTACACACCTGCCATCAATTAGAGAGACACTGATTAACCCCAAATAAAGTAAGTCCAGCTGTCCTAGTACGATTTCCCTGACATTTACTCAGTTACCTGTACAGCAAAATCCATGGTTCACAGACAGCTTACAAAGCAAAGGGATCTCATTGCTGAACAGTATCAGTCAGGAAAAGGATACAAAAAAAATTTCCTCAGCATTATATATACCATGGAACACAGTGAAGACAGTCATTAAAAAAGTGGAAAAAATATGGGACAACAGTGATGTTGCAAAGAATTGGACATCCCTCCAAAATTGATGAAAAGAAGAGACGAAAACTGGTCAGGGAGGCTGCCAAGAGGCCTACAGCAACACTGTAGGGCCTGCAGGAATTTCTGCCAAGTACAGGTTGTGTACTACATGCGACAATATCCCGTATTCTCCATATTTCTGTACTATGGGGTAGGGTTGCTAGACGGAAGCCTTTTCTTACACAGAAAAAACATCCCTGCCTGGCTAAAATTTGCAAAACAATACACCAAGTCTCCCAAAAGCACGTGAGAAAATGTGTTATGGTCTGATGAGACCAAGGTTGAACTTATTGGCCACAATTCCAAAAAGGTATGTTTGGTGCAAAAACAAAACTATGCAACACCAAAATAACACCATCCCCACGGTGAAGCATGGTGGTGGCAGTATCATGCTTTGGGGTTGCTTTTCTTCAGCTGGAACTGGGGCTTCAGTCAAGGTGGAGAGAATTATGAACAGTTTCAAAATACCAGTCACTTCTGGCCAAAAACCTTCAGGCGTCTGCTAGAAAGCTAAAGATGAAGAGAAATTTCACCTTTCAACATGACAATGACCAAGTATACATCCAAAAACAGAATGGGTTCACCAGAAGAAATTTTGGAATGGCCCAGCCAGAGCCCAGACTTAAATCAAATAGAAAAACTGTGGGGTGACCTGAAGAGGGCTGTACACAAGAGATACCCCCGCAATCTGACAGATTTGGATCGCTTTTGCAAGGAGAGTGGCAAATACTGCCAAGTTAAGATGTGCCATGCTGACAGACTCCTACCCAAGAAGGCTGAAGCATCTTTAGCATTCAAAGTATTAGTTTTTAGTTTAAGGGTTTGCACCCTTATGCAACCAGCTTATTGTAGGTTTTTTTTTTCCTCAAAACAGATTTGTTTTGTTTTTCAATTTAATTGTACAGGTTATATGTCACATTAAAGGTGGGAAAAGTTTTGAAATGATTTATTGTGGCCTCATTATTTTATAACACGAAAACCTGGTATTTTAAAACAGAGTTGTGTACACTTTTTATATCCCATATATATTTTACATTACACACACACACACACACACACACTATATTCAGCAACACCATTTCCTACCCTAAAATTGCATGAATCTTAACATATTACAATACAATATTGGCACTTTGACACCCAAATGACAGCATTCTCCTTATCGTGGACAAAGGCACATGACAGAATACCCGTTGCCTTATCAACTACCAACTCCTCCTCCTCTCTCTTCAGGAGCACCGACATTAGCAAAAGGTCAAATCACCTGTTTCCAAGACTTCTTGTGAAACAATTTCTTCAAAAGTTAAATTATGCTCCGCCTTTTGAAAGAGGTGTGGGCTATGAGAAGGGAGTACGCCAAAGTTCTAGTCTAGCCCCTCTTCTGTTATTTTCATGAATAAAACTACCTTATGACTTTCCTACTGTACAACTCATCCTCTACACTGAGGATACGGTAGTTTTCAGGTCCACCATTACTCAAATGAAAACTGCAAATAGACAATTAGTTTACCGGGATGGTCCACTGGGCCATGGTGAGCACATTTTTAGTGGAGGCCCAGGAAGAAAAGCTCCACAATACAATTAACGATGCATAGACAATCCACACTGTATAACATACAATAAATCAGCATTCTCAATTCCAATCTCATTAACATCAAACTAAAACCAAACCCCACAAAAAAAAAAAAAAAAAAAAAAAAAAAAAAGAGAAAGAATGCTATTTGGCATCATCCAAAAACTTAAAAATCATCCAATAGCATTGTGGCATACCAATAGAAGCAACTCTGACAACTCACTCTTCTGGGCTAGGAAAATTTCACCCTACCTATCCAAATATGCCAGGACGGCTACAAGCAAAGGAGTCTGGCACAACTCAAACATGGGCTACCCATCAATAGAAACAGCCTCAACAGAAAATAAATAAATCCTCCACACTACTATCAAAAACAAATCACCAACTCGGTGCAGGACTGAGTAGACCTGTTACTAGGTTCACATCTTCAAACTTCTCCAGCTTAACTCATTCCAAACTGTCAAAACTTTATACCAAACACATCTCTCCCAGACAATCCTCCCCACTCCAGCCCCCAAAACCAGGCTACACTACACCAACTTTCCCATAATTTAAGTACAAGGCTGGAGATGCTCCCCACCTGAAGAACTTCAATCTCTGCTCCCCACCTGAAGAACTGCAATCTTCTTTCACCACTTTTAAAAGCTGAACTTGGAAAGCAATGCATCCCTGGTGCATACAACCTACCCCCCCCCCCAGGTTCATCTCACTCTGCAAAGATTTCCTTACCCCACAAACCTTTGTTAAATTTGTAACTTCTGTTAAACACAAAATACAACACCAGACATACAGAAACCTCCCAAACAGCCTCAGCTTAAAAAAAAAAAACAAACACCTCCCACTTTCACCCCATCTCCACACCTACACTTGTGAAAAATATTTGAAAAACTAATCTATAAACCAACAGTCCACTTACATCCGACAGTACAAACCTCCTCAATCTTTAAACATTATGGATTTGGGGCTGGCCAGAGCACAATGATAGCATTATGGTCACTTACAAAGAAAAACCCTTAAGGAGCACTCTTCACTGACCTCACCAAAGCCTTTGATCTTTATGACCACCTCCTGCTCCTTCACACCCTCCAAGAAATTGGGAGTTGGAACCAGATGACAGTGCTGGAGCTAAGGCTTCTTAAATACTGACACATTTTGACTCATACCTATCATCTCCAGCATTCTTTACCAAAGGAGCGGCCCAGGACACAATACTCATGTCACGGTTTTCTCTTTGCTAAACTTCTAACACCTTTAACTTTAATCACTCTTTACTCAAATAACCATAAATTATCCTTTGACCCTGTCGCACACATTCATCTAGCCAAACCCAGCTTCAATGTGACCTTAACTCGCTTAATTCATTGTTAAATGACAATAAAACTTACACCTAAATCCAACCAAAACAAAACAAAACACAAAAAGTAAGATATTTAGAACCTCACAAAAAGCTGGAAAAAAAAAAACTATTGAAAATTTCCCCCAACATTGCAAATCTCACAACCACACCATTTAAATACCTAGGATAAATGCTTGACCAGTCATTTAACTTCCATGACCACATGGAAAATAGATCTATTCTCTTTTTTGTCCTTGAAAACGTCTCCCTTTCATTCCAAGTGAACAAGAACTGCAACAAAGTAGTAGTCCTTGCTCAACTTGAATAAAGGCCTCCCCCATCAAAGCCACAACCTCTAAAATAATGTAACCACTCTACAGTCCGCTGTAAATATACAGATTAATTTTCAACCCCCCCCCCCCCGGAACATCAATGCACCACTCCCTCCAAAGCCAGATGTCTTCCAATCTGCTTCAGACAGAAGTTCCCACCTTACCTTTCTTCCAAACTCCACAATAAAACTTCCTTCCAAACTCCATAATAAAACTTCTTACAATCTTCGCAACCTCTCCCAATTACCACCCCCCCCCCCACTCCAGACCTCCAAAACCAAACTGCATTAACAACTCCGTCTCATTCTTGCACCCAAAATCTGGACATACCTCTCCATCACCTAAAATAAATCTTTCCCCAATTTTAGAGCAAACTCAAAAAGGTACTAGAAAGTACTTCAAATCAGTATATTAAGAGTTTAAGATTTTGCTTGGTTGTTTTTAACTAATTGATAATGGTATAATTGGGCAACTGTTATGAGATATGGCTGTTTCTGAAGAAGTTCTGTGTTAAACAAATGAAAGCACTAAACCACCTGTGTCTTAGTGGTATTTTTTGTTTTTCAAACTCAAAAGATAATACTACCATCAAAAATCTGACAGCAAGCGCTTTTCCACTGGCACACTACTTGAACTCCTCTTACCTATATCACTTCTACTTCAATCCTCTGCTTTCCTATACTTAGTACTAAAATTAACCCACTTTGTTTTTTTTTCCATTCTACCAATAACATATTTGTTCATGGTTTTGTCAACAGGACTCTTTACCTTCAATAATTATGCCACACTTGAAAGTTTATTCACCAGGGCTGTGCCTGGAAATGGTATAACAAGAAAAATGTATTATACTAGTACAGAAACTAGGCCAGCATCTACTTATTAGGGAAGATCAAAGGTGGTATTCATATACTGACTGGGGGAAATGAAATTTGACCAGGGTACCGGAGCACTTCCCTTATTTTGAAGTGTGCCCTGGGATCTTTTACACCCCCTTGCACTAACAGAACAGGTAGATGGGACCGCAGTTTAACTTCTCTTATGAGGGATGGCATACTTAGGAGTTCAGCATCCTACTTTATATGGTGCACTGTAGTGACAGTATAGGAAAATTAATTCAACTACCTGTTGTAGGAATAGAACCCACAACCTTCTGATCTTCCTGCACAAAAGGTTAGTACCCAAACTGTTGAACCACTGACACTACATATCAAATTCTACTCGCCACACAGCAAGCCACATAACCAAAGGGCCTCTCACCCTCTAAACTTACTAAAAACCTTTATTTATCACTCTCACCCTCCCCATCCCGAATCTCATTACACCACATTTCCACCATAATGTAAACATGCAATTAAGTGTGCATTTCTCAAATACCTGTTACTGAACACTTAATTGCTTCCCCCCCCCCCCCGTTTGTGAATTAATTTCACCCAGTCAGCAGCTATTAATGTCCAACCCCAGTAAACAAACATAAAATAATTGTTTCAGAAGTTCATAACTTTGCAACATGCAAAACCAAAAAAGTGTTTACACAGTCTTTTGCTCAAAGTGTGTACATTATCAGCAACACTGAATCCAATAAATGAAATGGTGAAATGCAATAAAACAAAAAAAAAAAAAAAACGCAACACAATTTTACTGTCCATCGGTATGGCACAGCTTCAAGCATCAGCCAATTCCTCTTCCATATGAAAACCCAGAAACCGATTGCCAGAGGCACATCACCGCTTTACATTTCACAAGTGACAGCAAGTTACCAATACTTAATTCTCAACCACTAATGCAAACACTGCATAACCAACCAGTCCCCTTAAGAACAATGAGCAGTATTGAAGATGGATAAAAACTTGCAAGAAATGCAAATTTGAGAAAATTTCATGTTTTTTGGAACACTGACGTGCACAGTACAGACACCTCTATTTTCACACAGTATTGCCACTAAAACAAATACTTCTTCCCAAAAAGCAGACTTCTGACAGACAGGAACAGCCAAAAAGCTGTACTTGAGCAGATAATCAAACAGAAGAAATGGTTGCAGGGGGAGTCCAAGAACAGTGAAACAAAAGGCAAAATATACTGCAGAGTATAGCACACTGGCAGGCTCACACCACCTTTAACAGGAAGTACTGCCATAACAGTAATTAATAAAATTAGTATACTAATAATATTACTTCAAACAAATCATGCCTTCCATACAGAAATATAATCCATCCTTGTGCTAACTAACGTGAAACACAACTTGTACCATTCTTCAGAATGGCAGTACTCGTTTCTAGACATCTCAAAAACATACAGATCTACAGTACAATCACCTTTGGTGTGCTTGGCTTCTGAGCAGCCAAGAAACCATTACCAGTATCATAGCTCAACAAATCAGGGACACTTAAAGAAATCCCAATCCCTTCGAGCTACACTCTCTGGGGACCTACACCTTGTCACCACAATAAACAGAACATGCTGGAGGGATAGATTCCTGTCCCAGAGACTTCCCATACTCTGGAATAAACTACCTATCTATATCAAACAGAGCTCCTCATTAGCACTCAAGAAAAATCTTGATGACTGATGGGAAATAGGAAATTCACCCCGGGGATCACCTCTGTGGCTCTGCTCGACAGTGGCACAGGAAAATAATTTTCTTGGGTGGCAAAAGCCAGGGTACCTTTTTGGCTCGGCTTGTATAGGCCTGAGGGCTGATAGCCCAGTATCTACCTATGAACCTATATATTTCTATATTACCTTCACACACTGACAGAAGAGAATATGAATTATAATACATTTTCTGAAGTAAAATAAGTCAAGTATGACAATCATTAGGAATCATAAAGTGAAATTCACCACTTTTCCCCAAAAGTCACCAGTTTTAGGAGGTATTAAGAGGTACAGAGCTAAAATTTGAGTCAAACATCAGAAAAGCTAATAAGTATGACAAGTGTTAGTGACAATACAGAACATTCACTAAGGGATTTGGGATTATCAGAAGTATATGGGTTTCACTTCCACATTGGGTACCAAGACACTACTGCCACTGGATACTTTTAGACTACACATTAAAAGTTAGAATAACCATCTGCTTAACCTGGTAGTATCTCAAATCACACTTATCACCAAAAATTTAAGTTTTGCTGCATTTTGGCAAAACTGCACTAGCGAATAAAAACAGCCCTTTATGTCTCCCAAAAAATAAGCCATAAACCCAAGAAAATTAATCCAGTCAAGAAAAGTAAATAAACAGGTAGATACTATCAGGAGTATGTCAGGACAAATACAATGTGGCCAAATAAAGCACATTCTATTAAACATAAGTTATCTTAAACAAGAAGAGTTTTGTATGAAGTCTGCATGCAACAGCAGATAAACTCCAACCAGTGTCACAAGTCATCTAAAATAGATACGGATTATCTTTGAAGTTAAACGGATTCCTTGAAGCTGCGTTTAATTATGTAGACTAATTAAATGCAGTGTCACACATAAAAACATACTTCAAAGTGATTAACCAATTTAAATGAATATGCATGTCCCAGAACAAACACATCCTTGTTTCTCCCATCTTCTTAGAGTAAAACAGCTTTGACTGTAAACATTACTAGAACACTGATCACATTTTTAAAGCAATACAAGGTCCACACATCCAATCCATTTCCGGTTTTCCATTAATGTCACTGCCGTACAAGAATGTCAGTGTAACAAACAAATTATACCACCTCGGTATCATAACAAATACAGCACAGGCAAAAGAACATATAACACAAACAGCATCGGCAAGAGTACAACAGAGCAAAACTAAAATCATATCAAATATGTTTAACACATTCGATGAGAAACTCCAGAGCTTCATGATCATGTTTACAGTCTAAAACAAACACTTTCGCTTATTGTTCCAATAATTAGAGGCCTCCCAGTTGTAAACACATATGTTCAACTTACCGTGCCTCACCAGTCTTAGCAATATGACAGAGAAATTGGTCCAAAACAGGGGACTCTTCCTTCTTCCCTTTTCTCTCAAAATCTGAAAGGAAAAAAATATATATCATAACACTCAAAATTACACAATCCCCCTCCTCTGTGTCAAAGCTGGAAAAAGTTAAGAAAAGTATAACCATCCATAACAACACTGTATACAATATACTGTTCACTCACATTTCACTTATTAATTCAAATGAACTCGCACTGCTTGTCACAAAGTTACACTAGCTATTCTGAACATTGCTCATCAACGAAACACCGAAGACCTATATCAAGGAAAACATATTCTAGCAAAAGCGCATGGATTCTTGCGTTACAATACCCTTTAAAACTGCTTTCCCACACAAAACAGTGTAGAAGAGCGGTGAGCAGAACCACTACAAGCAACGTACTACATCAGTTAGGCCCCCCTTCAAACGCCACTTTGTCCTTCATTGTATGTACGTATTGTCCACTAAAAATAAGCAATAGTCAACGAAACCAATAAATACCTTTCACGGCTTCCAGAAGTCCGTCGATTTCCATTATTATTTAAAGAATTTTCTGACTCGCTCTTTCCCCCGAAACCAACAGGAAACAGGCAGATAAGAGCAGCACGGAGACAAAAATCAGCACTCCAATATGGCGCATGTGACGTCACTACTCTTACTCTCACACTCAAAGGCTGCCTCCCAGACATTGTTATACACTGTCACTTACTCGTACTGTCAATTACGTTCAAATATGTTGCTCGTTCTAAACAATCTGTTGCTCTCTGTGCTAACTTCATGATTGAAACGGATTCATTTAAAGAATCGTAGTGGGTCCTGCTAAATCATGTCCTGGTAACAGATAACCCAAAAACTGAGTGGGCTGCAAGTACAAGTTGTTAAGCCAAGTTATCTTTGTATCGCTTTAAGGAATATAAAGCGAAAAAGTTTTACTGAGAATGTCAACATTTTGTTAAAGTAGGTACCATGTAAAGTTAAGTCATCTTGTGAAAGGGTTGAAGCCCAAACGTGTATGTATTCGAAACAGCACGGCATTTCCGAAATAACCGTGCAAGGATTGAATAATGTAGGATTTAGCTTATGGATGGTCATTTTCCATAACGTTGGTATTGGAAACTATTTGTAGATCACAAGTGAGAAGGGAAGACTTCTTTCCAATTGATTCTAAGCTGGTACAGGGCAATGTTGTATAACGCGTGATATACACTTTCATTTACAGACACGGTTATTTTTCTAATGCTGTTTTGAGTTTTTCGTCTCGTGTATCAGTTGCGCCTGAGCATTATTTGTTTAATGTTCCACTGTTAGTAATAGTTGTATACTGATAGAAAAGCATTGAGAGTTGTTGTCTTTCGGCTTATCCCGGTTAGGGGTCGCCACAGCGGATGACCGGTCGGCTCATGATTGACAGTGGTTTTACAGTGCCGAGTTGCCATAGACTTGATGATTTTGGCAAACGTTTATACGTTTAAAATATGAACGTAATACATATAGACTGAAGGTATGCAACTTTTTTTCGAGCAAAATGCCAAAATCGTTTAAAAAGTCGAAATTTGTACTATAGCAAGCTTTTTTTCAGGTGCTTGGCAGACGAATATATTTATGCGCATACATTTTAAATTAACAAAATGTTTGACATTATTTGCAACGAATACATCTGCCTAAGTTTGCAATAAACCCTCACAGAAAAGTTAAAAAAAAAAAAACAGATTAACGTTTCTGATTAATACGCTTCCTTATGCTGGTCTTCAGTAGAAAGCCTGTCAAGCAAAATGTACCACCCTGCTGCTGTTTGGTAGGGAAGGCAGGAACTGCCTATTCCTGATCTAGACATTGCTTGAAGGCAACTTTAACAGCCGTCCAAAGTAATATTAGTTGGTCAGGAAAAAGAGAATTTTCGTAATGTGGCACATTACGGGGAATTGGAAAGCTGACAGATGACGCATGTGAACGGTAATGACAAGGTGACCAACGGACAGTCCCAGTTTGGAAGTCTCTGTCCCAGAAGCCCAAACATTGTTTTTGGGACACAGAAATGTCCCAGTTTAGACCGCTCAGTGTGAATGGTGACTTGGCTTCCCAGGGTGGCCAGTCCCCCTGCTTTCCCATCCTAAACAGCTCTGGGGACTTTGTGATTTTTCGGGGATGCCATTGGGTATGGGGTAAGGTTAAATCCCTTCGCCCTGGCAGGAGCCATCCAGGCCATGCTGCCATCAGTCAGTCACTCCCTCAAGGACTTCCATCGTGGGGTGTTCTGCTTGACCCCACTCACCCAGGCAGGAGCTCTCTAGGCCCTACACCCATCTGCCTAGTGCTCCCGTACTGACTTCTATCAGGGCCAAACCCTACAGTTCTCCCCTTCGACCTGGCCAAGAGACGTTCTCCGGCCATGGCCCCCCATGTCAGGGGACTCCACTGCCTGCAATGTCTCCTGCAGGCTAACAAATTGTGCAGGATTGCTCATGCCCTCGGATCCTGTCAGGAGCTTCCCTCCAGTACCGTCCACTCCTCTGGAACTCCCCTCGGCCGCTGAGGGGCAGATCCACTCTTATGAAGGCTTCAGAGTCCACCTGCTTTCCCATCCAGAGCAGCTCTGGGGACTTTTGAGATTTTTCAAGGATGCTGTCAGTTATGGGGTGAAGTTGGATGCCTTTGCCCGCCCCCGCAGGAGCTCTCCAGGCTCCTCTGCCATCCACCCTGGTGTTTCCTCAAGGACTTCTATCATGGAGAGCTCTGCTTGACCCCACTCACCCAGGCAGGAGCTCTCCAGGCCCCACCACTGGCCGCCAGTTGCTCCCTTAAGGACTTCCATCATGGGGGGGGGGGGCTGTGCCTGACTCCGCTCACCCAGGCAGGACCTCTCCAGGCCCCACTGCTGTCTGCCCTAGTGCTCCCGTAAGGACCTTTGTTGTGGAGAGCTCTGCCTGACCCCCCCCCCCTCACCCAGGCAGGAGCTGCCCCCAGCCCTGCCACTATCTGCCTCTCTCCCCCTTCCAGACGTCTCCCAGACAGGCTTGGTCTATACTCCCTCACCCAGGTGAGAGCTGTCCTGTACCATTCACTTTCCACCTCTCTTTCCCTTCCAGACTTCCATCGGGACTGACCCCCTCTGGGGTTCTACTTCTACCCAGGAGAGCGAGTTCTTTTCCAGGGTTACATATCTCCTAACTGCTGCCAAATCATGCAGTTTCATGCATGCTCTTGGAGCCTCTCAGGGGATCTTCCCTGCCTCGTGGAACTCTGCTAGGCCATGAAGCCTCAGACAGTCCCTCAGCCAGACTTCTGTGACACTGGTTCTCCACTTTGCTTTGCACCTAGGGCTTTCAAACTCACAGAGGAGATGACCCTGGGTCCCCCCATCTCTGCACTTTTTGTGGCACACCTCAGTCTCTCACTCCCATGGTGCCAAATGCTGATGACTGTGCATCGCTTCAAGCCTCCTGGTTTGTGGCCTCTTGCCTCCAGGGTGGTGCTATTCACAGAGTGGCATCCCCACACTGCCTGGTGAAGGATGGGAGGACAACCTGCCTGCCCTGGTGCGAGATGACATGGCTGCCCTATCTCCACTTCCATGGGGGCTGGGAGAATGGGATTGCAGACCTGGCTTCCCAGGACAACCCTCAAGTGTCCCAGTTTAGGTCCTGTAACAAAAAGTGTCACCTTGGGTGATGAAGATTCGCAGCTGGCACACACAATTAGATGTGATTAATTTACTAAGTCATTCATTTATTATTTATTTACTAGAATTCCTTTGCAGGGTCATACTTCTCAACCTGTTAACATCGAAAAGTAGTAGAGGCTCGTAAGAAGTTAGTACATCCGATCCACCAAAAATCTAGACATAGCATAAAAGTTATATACTGAATGCCACATAACTCCTCCCACTTCCTGCCATCAATTCATGACCCTGGTACACTAGAAACACACGTTTAAACAACTGAGAGTAGCAATGTGAAACAAAAAAATTAGCATATTGCCATGTTTTTATTGTGAGATGACAATATTGCAGAAAAATCTTTCTCTTTATGCTTTTATTCATATTATATATACATAGACAGCAGCAGTAGTAAATACCACTGGCTAGTAGCTTATTGACCTAGGACTGCTGAGTTTTATGACAGTCACACAATGGGCAAAAGAGGCACACAGACTCCTCCCATTGTTAGCACAGGGACCTTGGCAAAAGTTGGTTCCTCAACCCGCTTATTGCTGGCAACTAGCCATACCCATTTTTTATATTGGATAACACGACCAAATCACCTAGAGCCATGTCATTTACACTCTTGAGAGGATAGTCTTGACAAAGCAGACAGTCTGTGATCTATGTTCTCCTCTCTTGATGGTAATCATACCTCTCAGCCTCTTAGCACAAGACGTCTGGACAAAGGCTCCAAAATAAGGACAGATTTTTAAATATTGCTCTTACAAGATTAAAAAGTTGATAGACTAACACAATTTGTTTTAGAATGCATTTTCTGAAGAATATGAAGTCTGAAACCCAAATGTATATCATTAAGTGTCTTCAGTCTTCAGTGATTTGCCAGAAAAACACAAATTTTATGAGGAACAGACCAAAATATGAGGCAAAGATCTGGGTAGTTGAGAGGTATGATGTGGTACTACATATCACAGTTGATGGCTAAAGTGGATGGTCAATACAACTCTTCCCTCATTAGGCACCACCAAGAGTCTGTGCTGCTGCTGCCCATGACTCCATCAATTCTGGATGAATTTGAGGTGGAAATACTCAGCATGTTTTGGAAGGTGGGAGGAACTCCAAAGAGACACCGGGAGAACATGCAGATTTCACAAAGGCATTGGCCAGAGATCAGAATCAAACCTTAAACCTTTTACATGGGAGGCAAGGACCTTAACCATTTTGCAACTGTGCTTTTTGTTGCTCTAATTGCTGAGAAGGTCAAAGAGAACAGATTATGGTGGTCTGGGTACATGTGCAGGAAAACAATATAAGCTGGTGAATAAGATTTGGTAGAGAATGGAGAAGGCAAGAGGAAACAAGCCAGACCAGCAACAGTCTGACATGTCCATTGAAGAAAGCAGGAGAATGGCATTTAATCAAGAAAGGTGGCGACAGCTGACACAACACCCTGACCCCCATGTAGACAAATGGGAAAAGGGGGGGGTGATTGTGATGAGCAGTGCAGAACAGACTATAACAACTGCAGTTGTGGATCTGGTATATGTATGCATTTCTTTGTAAATTGTTTTAGATCTAATTCTTTATTTAATGGTATATGCTGGTCTGTGTAAGGTGAATAAATCATAACTTTAATCCTGTGCTCAAAACTGATAAGACAATTTACTGGAAATGCCAGCCTTTAAGAAAGCCTGTGTGTTCTGAACTCATCGATGGTCCATTTTCAATCACAGCCCTATTTTCTTGGCTTTTGTCATTTTAATCATTACAATATCATGCAAAGTTTTAGTAGAGACAGTTTACTGAGGCATAGCTCATTCAGTCACAAAGCTTTTAACCAGACAGACCATGACTGTTCATAGCAGCTACTACAGAAAAAAAAATTCAGATTTTTATTGCTTTTACTGCAGTAAGGCTGATTAGTATGGCAATATTTTACTTGAGGGCATCACCAGTTAATTTCGTGCAGAAGTGGGCATGTCACGAATTGAGTGACAACCCGGTCTGCATATGTAATTAGCCGTCAAGTAATCACATGTGCATACATGATGTGAGAATATTAACGTAAATTAAATGTACATATGGTACTTGCGTATTATCGCAACCACATTTTCACGGTTGCGAAAGTCACCTACTTCAAGTGAAATGAGGCCGTGAAACAGTGCGAGGTGTTGATCAAAGTCCTTAGTGCTAATGGGAAAAGTTTGGATTAGCTTAATCAGGAGAAACCAATCAAAAAGTTGTCTTCCAGATTTGCGAGCATTACAACCGCATAGGTGAATTGGAAAGGGTGCTATCTTACTGACAAATGGAATCTGTAAGAACCGATTTCTCCAGTTTGTAAAAGGAGCAAAAGATCATGCTTTAAATTATGTCTCTGTATTGTTTTGGTCAGAATGCACAAATGTGATTTAGTAATAGGAAAACTCAGAGAAGAAGGTGTGAATGACTTTACAATGAGGAACTGTTCATGGATTCCATGTTTACTTGCCTTTTTTTGTAAACGTGTGTGTCTGCATTACCTTGAATGCACTTGGCCATACTGATACCTCTACAGTGTCCAGATTTGTGCCTCATATTCTTACATTATTCCCTGCAAGTTGCAGTTGTGTAGTTTTCGAGTCGTCACTGAGTGTTATTGTCAGTATGTCAGTAAATAACGGCATTTGTTTCTTTTCGAACTGAAAGAATACTGGCAGCTTTCGAAGCTGCTTGTGAGGACAGGTAATCACATCAGTGCTACGCCGTTTAGGATTCCAGTATGTGTAACTGCTGATAGACAGTATTTGCGTATGTGTACAGCTTAGTTTGCCCCTGATACTTAACCACTGTAATGTCACAGTAGAAAACACTTGGAAGATCAAGTCTGACTTGTACATGCACTTGTTTCACTTGAGGTTTCTGAATTTCGCGACTGCAAAACTGTGGTTGCGGTAATATGTAAGTACCGTACATACTACTTCCAAAACACAAAAGGTTAATGCACTATAAACCCTTACTGTAGACGAAAGAAGAATCAGTTTAATTTAGTAACAGTCACCACCTTGTTTGCCATGCAGCTGTCTAAAGGAAAGACGTATCCAGGTAAAAATGGACTCTGTTTAGAACTTTCATTCTTTTAACGTACCTCACAACAACTTCATCAGAAACAGACGCACAGTTCTTACAATATTAAAGTACCAAGTCTAACACATCACATGACCAATTAACTTAATAGTGATTAAACATAAGCTTAAATCTGTTTTTTTTTTTTAAATGTACCAAGAAAATAGTTATTAAATTCTTTTATTTTTTTTAAAAAAAATTTGAAGTGTATAACATAATTCAGGCCTGGTGACTTGTCAGAAGATAAAACATATCTGCCACAATGCTTTCTTAACTTAAAAGTCTTGTACCTGGATGTGTCTTTCCCTTGCCGACTTAATGTTTTTTGTTTGTTAAACATTATAGTCTGTGGCATCAGAAGTGATCACATATTGGGTAGACTGGTGAGAAAAGCTGATTTAACTGTGGAAAAAAAAACAGATCTATATCATGCAGTTAATACTGAGTTGCCTGTTTTATAAGTTATAGATGAGGTAAAAGTGTATAAAACTGAAACTGTAGAAATGAAGAGAAATGTAAGCCTAGAAGCTGTAAAATATGTAGACACTTGCATGGCAAACAAGGTGGTGACTGTTGATAAATTAAACTGATTCTGAAGACAACATTTTAATCTGTTTTATTTATTGTTATATTACATGTCAGTGCGCTTCGGAGGGAATGCATATTCATGAATGACATATCACGGGGTTGGGTTTTGGGCGGGACTTGCTACTGCGCATCGAGTGAGGCCCTCAAGTAAAATATTGCCATTAGTATTGTATTTTAGATGAGGACATCTGCTTTCTGGACAAGTGCGCTTTATAAAATGATGTGTCCATTTTCTTAACTGCTAATTGAATTCCTGTTATATTTCTTAATCTGTGAATTAGGTATATGAGTACTTTTCCATTATCGGGGCAACAGTTTAAATGCGGTTAGACAGCTCCGAATGCAGTGTCTTTTCATGTGTTTCTCTGATGATATCAGTAGGTAATTGTAAAATATAAAAGGATTTTCTGTTTTGGATACATATTGTACATTTAATTTTTAAACACATACGTGTTCTGATTAACATGGAAATGCATGGCAAGACACTGTATTCACAGCTCATCAACCACGTTGCCGTTGGTTGCCCGTGAAAAGAATACTTAGAAAAAAGAAATTCTTGATGATGTGAAGCCTTTTCTCCATAGACACGGAATGAAAAGGGAGAAATACACGTGGGGTGCAAATGCAGTCACTGAGCCTTAAAGACAGCTGAAAAGATGCGATCGTCATCCTACAAATAGCTGTTCGGTAGTACGCGCTTTCTTTTTAACAGCTCATCTACTGCTTTGAGAAGGATTCCTTGACAATGGCAACAACCGTTGTGTATAAATTCATGTATGTTTTATTTGGGTTTATATTGTAACATTGAAGTCTCAAAACTTCGAATGCTACAATATCAAAACCACTACATCAAAAGTGGAAAATAGCAAACCCGTGGAACATCAAAATCTTGCCTAGGGCAAGATTTCGGTGGGCCGTTCCGCGGCTTTGCTATTTCCTCCACTGTGGTGCGATAGTTACGGATCTTAGGGTTAGGGAGCTGGTTAAGGTAAGTGGATACGTAGTACTGTATGTATGGTTTAGTGCAGGGTTACAGGTAGGGTTTTGTAAAGTGTATGTGTGTGTATTATTTAGTTTGTTTAGGTATAGCTCCTTAGTATAAGTGTGCGATAGTTATGGACCTTAGGGTTAGGGAGCGGGTTAAGGTAAGTGGATAGGTAGTACTGTATGTATGATTTAGTGTAGGGTTAGAAGTAGGGATTTGTAAAGTGTATGTGTGTGGATTATATAATTTTTGGTGTGCTTGTGTTGTGTGTGTTTCTTGGAACAACAATTTTTTTCCCTGGGAAAAAAAATGTACTGTTCTGAGCATTCAGTGCTATCACATTTCGAACTTCCAAGTTCGAGCTTATGGTGTTCGATATTTTGGAGGGGTTGGGAGGGTGGCCTAATGGTTAAGGTGTTTGCCTTGTAAACGCAAGGTGCAGGGTTTGAGTCTCACAAGGGATAATTGGCTAGGCTTACAATGGCTCGCAAGGGCAGTTAGCCTAGTACTAACCTATGAACCTATGGAAGTTCGATTATGTGACATAAACCTGTTTTATTTTACAAAGTGATTACACATTTGATGTGAAGCCTGAGCCCAATCCCAAACGTTGTGTTTTCTAAGCACTTCGGGGAAAAAAAAGAAAAAAAAAACATGTAGGTAGCAATGTTCGGGTGATATGAACAACATTGTACTAGCCCCTTAGAGAACAGAAATCCACTTGAATAAAGAAAGCATAAATGCTGTGACAGGCTTAATTTGGCATTCATTCAATGACATCATGATTTCTGCTGTTAAATGTGTTTGACACCAATAGTTCATAATGAAAAGATTGTGTGTGAAGAAATCTTTTTATGTATTTCTGTCTGTGTAACTTTTCGGGAGAACAATTTCAGTGCGACCGTTCAGCTGCAATCCAGTTCTTTCACATATTTTTTAAGCAGATATCAATACAGTGAATAAAGTTAATACAGTTAATTTCTTTCTTTCTTTTAAAACTCATTATTTACACAGAGTAAGAGATTATCCGGTCAACAGATATGTCAAAGAAGTGGATTACAGCTGAAGGATTGTGTTGACACTGTTGCTCTGATAACGGAAAGTACCAAAATAATATGTATATGCTAAATCAATGCTGTGATAAATAGTTTTGTATAAATATAAATCTGATTTGGATTTCTTTCATTAATAAATATGACAGTGGTATTGATTTTCTTTTCAGTTGTTTTGGTAGCCAAGAAGTAGTTAAGCAACACTAACCCATTGTATGCAGATAATTGTGACAAACTTGACAACAGCTCAGCACCATGCCAAGCATTGCAGTTTAATAGTATTTAGCCAGCACTGTGTATACTGCAGTTGCAGACCATTTTAAAAGCAAACTTTATTTAGGAGTTTTACTTGGGGAAAGGGTGCACCTTTGATTAAATGTGGCTGTCAATCGTCCACACATAAAATTTGAGGCTAAATAAGTGTTATCGAAGAATGCTGCACAGTGTAAAAAAGACAGACATTGGACAGAATAACTGTGGTGGATATGACTGGGGAAAGGCTTTTTATTGATAGGCAATGGGCAGTATTGAGTGACAATGTTTAAAGTCCTACAGTCCAGTCTGTGGATACAATTAAAAAGGGTGTAAAACCCTGTTGATGTTGCCCAGTACACCAGTGAAAGTGGTGCATTACAAGAAAGGAAGTTCTCCAACATGATCTTAGTACTTCTGTACATACACTTCTGTTTCTTGTTTTCTACTTCCTTATCTCTATTTCATTTTTAGCCCCATTCCCAGCTATCTTTCTCCCTCCCATACTGCTTTGCACTATATCCATTTATAATCATGACCCTCCTTAACAGCACTTATCTGTTCCACATTGTCTGGTTTTCTTTTCCCAAGTAAACCCTCATTTTTTCTTATTTTTACTGAATCCTTATACTGTATCCTTTAATACCCCTCTATTCCTTACATTCCGGAGAGAATACTAAGACAACTTAACTCTCTTCTTCTTTCATAGATAATACTTCTAACCTTACCTATCCTCTTCCAACTTTCAGAATCCACCATCACTGAGTCTCCTATGGCCCTGCAACTTATTTCCTTTATCATTGCTACTTTCCTAATACCTGACATCTACAAAATACATATTCCTATATTTAATTATGCTACTTTTCAGCTTATCCTCTATTCTTCTCCTTCTAGTGTGTCATCTGTTATCCTACAATGACTCAGTAATATACCACTATATTTCTCCAACTCTGTCCCAACCACCTATCTGTACTTCCTCTTTACGCTCTCCATACATTGCACCAAACCTATTTAATATTGCCCCTCACCTTTTTTCTAAATTTAGAATAATTCATTTCACCTCACACCAAAGCAAAATTAAGTGCAAGAATCCTCTTCAAAAACAAGTATGCATTATTCCACAGTATAGTAAAATCCTTCTAGGAGGAGATATTCACCCTAATCCTGGCCCTAGCTATCACAATGAACACAAAGATAATTCTGTCCCACATACTTCTGTAACCCAACAACAGGCAACCCCTGACCCTGATGATCTAGTTTTTGCTGCAATAAACGTTAGAAGTAGGAGAAATAAAACTGCTGAACTATGTGCCTGGCTCACCCAACATAAGCGTGGTGTTCTCACTGTGACTTAAATTTGGCATGCACCCAGCATAAACAACTTTGAAGTTATACGTCTTGGGGGTCAATATCACATCTTCGAAAGCACAAAACATTGAATGCCTCTTTATCGATCCCTGATTGTCAAACTCTGAATCCATCAAACAATCGTTTCCGCAAAGTTTTCCCACGGTAAGTAACAAGTGGGTCATCATCGGGGATTTGCCCTTTTCACCACTATAGTGCATTTTCGGAGTTGGAATATTTAGTTGGGGGGTGCAGCCCCCTCCCACCAGGGTGGGTTTTAAAGTTTGCTGTTTTTGATGCGGCTGGTAGGTTGGCCCACTGGTTACTTACCATAGGAAAAACTTCATAGAAACAATCGTTTGACAGATTTAGAGTTCGACAAATAGGGATCAATGAAGAGGTGTTCGATGTTTTGTACATGTGATGTGATATAGACCCCCCTCCTGGCTATAATATCATCTGTAATGATCATATAAAGAGGAATGGTGGTGGTATTGCTTTAATATTTCCCAATACCTACCACATTTCCTCTTACAGCAAACCAACACCAAAATTCAGTTCAGCAGAGCTTCTTATTGCTTTCCTCAAAATGAACAATTGTAAACAAATATCCATTACTGTTCTTTATATCCCTCCTGGTGACAATACATCTACATTGGATGTCCATAACATTTCCACAAGAAAAAAATATTATTAGGCAATGTGAATGTGAATTAAATGGACATAAACTCTAACTCCCTTACATCTAGCATTCACTTAAATTGTTTCACACAACTAATTAATAGCTTTACACATTGTAGCAAGACATCAAATTCTCTATTAGACTGGATCCTATCAAACACTAGCAAATATTGTACCACAGGTACAAAGTCAGACTGTCAGTGATTATCTCCCAGTCTATACGACTAGACATCTCACACATCCGACATATTTATAAAACAACAAGTAACCTTTCCAAATTTAACCCAGAAATGTTCAATACTATACTATCATCTATTAACTGGAACTTCTTAAAAATACTCCCCTTAGACAATGCTGTAATTGAATTCAGCACAACTTTTCTAAATATCCTAAATAGCATTGCACCTCATAAAAGGAAGCAATGTGGCTATCCAAAAAGAGTAGAATGCAGGCAAGAGAAAAAGCATGAAAAGAATGTCAAAAATATAAAACACTGCAATATCTTGAAAATTTCAGAATGCTTTACGATCACACTAAAAAGCAAATAATTGAAGACAAAAACAATATTATAATAACTGTCAGAATAATAGTAAACACAACTCAAAAAAAATTAGACTTCATTAAAGAAGTCTTACTTCCTGAATAAAAATTTAACCCAAACCCCTCTCTCAATAATTCACCACTCAAAACTGCTAAACAGTTCAACTCATTTTATAGATAGTATAGCTCTCTAACCAGGGATTCCTCAACATCTAATCCCATCCCTGCCAAACAGCCACATATCACCACATCCACTTTCACCTTAAAATCTGTGCCCACATCCTATATAAAACTACTTATAAACAAACTTAAACCATGGTCTTCTTCAGCTGATGACCTGCCAAGCGAGTACCTAAAAATAGCAGCCAATAGCATTGCTTATCCTGTCTCAAGCCTTATAAATATGGCAATCCAGGAATCCCTCTCTCTGGAAAAAGTCACTCATTATCCCTTTGTACAAAGGAGGAAATTCAACTGACATTAATAACTTTAGACCTATGGCAATCTTATCTCCCCTTGCCAAAATACTTGTATTCAGAAATGATTGCTAGACTATGTCCTGCAGGAAGAACTCCTATCCCCTACACAACATAGCTTCCATCCTTCCATATTACTAGCACTGCCCTTCTAACCTGTATAGATACTGTCAATAAAGCTCGAGATAATGGCAAACTAGTCTCTTCCTAATTTCTAGACTTGTCTAAAGCCTTTGACAAAGCAAAATTCTACTTCATATGTCCTCATTAGGTCTGTCTCAGCCCGCCATTCTGTGGTTCAAAAACTACTTATCCAACAGGTATCAGTCAGTAAAATGGCGCACTAAACTATCTCCTTACCTCCCAGTCACCACCGGTATACCACAAGTCTCTGTCCTTGGTCCCCTCCTCTTTAAAATGTTCACCAACACTCTCTATACTTCCATGCAGCAGGCCACCCTAATGCAGTACACAGATGATTCCACTCTCATTTGCACATTTGACAACATGATACACCTCCAAAAATTATTCAGGAACCTTTAACAGCCACTGAAACATGGCTTCCTAACTCACAACTCATGCTCAGCCCAAAAAAGACCAAACTACTACTTTTTTTCCCTTAAATCCCTCTCTTATAAAAATATATATAAATAAAGTTCTCTCTTGATAATACAACCATTGAAGCTCCTTCTCACAGCAAACTATTAGGGGTGATAGTATATGATAAACTTACATTCGACCTGCATATACAAACTTGCATAAGAAAAACTCATCAAAAACTAGGTATGCTTTACAGAGCCAAAAACCTTCTCACTGATACAACTAAAACTACACTTGCCACTACTTATCTCCTCCCCACTGTCTTTATGGTGCACGCATCCTTACTAACCTCCAGGCTTCACAAAAATTGAAATTTGAACAATGCTATAGTAAAGTTGCTAAATTTGCAGCACATACCCCTTTCATAACCCACCATTGTACAGCACTGAAAAGCCTAAATTGCTTAGAACTGCCACATCATCATCTAACATATACATAACTTCTTACCACCTGTAAAATTGCCCAGCATCCAACTGCCTGCCCAGCACTAAAAAACATTCTACACAACTATGTTCCCAGTCAGTCACTGCAATCTCATGACCAAAAACTCCTGTCTGTCTGTAAACCTAGCAAATCTACTGATCATTGTCTATATTTGTACAAGGTTGCTAAGGCCTGGAACTCCATACCTGCATCCATCAGGTCTATACCCACCTCCCATCTTTCAAAACCACTCTGAAAAACTTCCTAACTAAAATCTGGCTATGTTCTTGCTCAAAACTAGGATAACCTGTATCCCTAAATGTGAACAAGTTCCTTTTCATTCCTTATACCTCCTTACTCCCCATTCTTACATACTTGGTGCTATGTAGTTCTCCTCTTTGACTTTCTCTCTAAATATACCATAAGCCTGTTTTTCCCTCACTTCATATTGTAATTCCTATTTGCGTTAGACTAACTTACCTTTAATTTCTCTAAAAACTGTCTAAAATTTCTCTAAATATTAAATGATTGTCATATTCCTTGTATCAATTCTTAACTAATGTTTTAATATTATGTCCAACTTGTTATAATTATTTAAACTGCAGATGTTTTTGAAGGTTGTAAAGTTATTGTTTTTAAATGTTTTGTAATAATTTGGAGCTTTTCTCCCCGGGCCTCTGCTGAAAATGGGCTTCTACCCAGTCAGACTTTCCTGGTAATCAGATGTCAATAAATAAATACATTTAATTGTGAAAGAACAAATAAGTAGTGCAGTGCAATGCTGGCAATATTCTGACAGTGCTAGCTGATGATATGTGTGCATCTGAAAAAAAGCACTGTATTAGTCTGCTCACCATCTGAATAACAACCTTGTACATTGTTTAGCATAGCCTGGCTTTTAATTTCAAAATTCTCACCAAACACCAAGCCAACTTGCAGTCTCATAATACCTGTACCATTACTCTAAACAGAGAAAAAAAAAAACATCTGCTGCTTGCAGGCAACAGCAGTTCAGATAGTACACTGGAAATAAAGTGGACTGTACCTTTTTAACATTAGCAGTCCACACAACTATCTATTCTGTCTCAGCTCACACACAACTGCAGCAGTATATGATCAATGACCAATGAGCTCCTTTTCATAATCTTTTCTGTTGGGCTACATTACTTATCAACTGTTCCCAGGCTCTAGTCACGTCATGGCATGTCATCACAAACTGGCATAATAACATGATTCCAGAAGCTGCACAAAAACATAAAGTACTTATATTAATGGCGCCAACATTGCAGAAGTAATGTGTAGATGTTGGGAAACTGGGAACTTGTGAAGTGAGTGCGCCTAATGAGAAGCTAAAAATCTGGATGCACTGAACAAAACAATGCATTTGTGAGGTATGCTGGGGTAGAGCAGTGATTCCTTTGGACCATTTGCAGACTCATTCCAGGAGTACAAACTCAAAATAATTGCAAAAACATTAAGCATGAATACTGTGGGCCAAATTCCAAAAGAGTTGCTCTCAGTACAAGTCTGCCCTTAATCCAAAAAAACTTGCTCTCAGTGTAAATTACTTACTTTGGTGTAAGGTGGATCTATAAACAGGTTTACACTGCGGGCCACATTCCAAAAGATCTGCTCTGTGTAAGTGTTAACACACAGAGAGCAGGTCTTTTGGAATTGGGCTATATGTATACAAAATGAAGAAATGTTTGTAGTGGGAATACTATGTCCAGTAAATGCAAACACATTATGGATCTATAACTATGCACAATAAATGGCATAAAACTATAAAATGGAATTGTATCATAAGAGAGAAAAGAAGAAAGAAAAATGTCCTTTGCAGTCATACACAACAAAATATGTATACTGATTTAAAATGTAACGCTAACTATAGAGACATTTTAAAAGTTAATGTGCCTAAAAACAACTACAACTGCACATTAAGTACATCAAAAGAGTAGCCCTTATCACCAACAAAAAAGGTGTATCTTGGACAGCGTTGCTTGTTACATTCATTTCTTAAGCAGCATTTGACAGTTTTGTTTTTGTGAACATAAACTTTAGCCTTTCTGTATTCGTATTTATTATTTATTTGACATTTGTTGACCAGGAATATCTGACTGAGCTTGCACCCTTTTTCAGCAGAGGCCCAGGGAGAAAAGCTCCACAAAGTATTACATACAAAATGTTTACAAACAGTACAGTATACATGAGGTAATATAAACATGCGTTATAATGCTTGGGCTCCCACTTGTAGTATGAGAGTTTAAAAGGTGTTATTTACAAAAAAGGCAATAAAACGATATGTTAAATTCATTCATATATCTCAAGTACGTAAGGACTTCACCATTTAGAGGGGAAGTAATGACAATTAACTCAGAGTTTAAGATAAGAGTACAGAAAGTACTGTATATCAAATCTTAGTTCTGACAGGCAACAGCATGTACATCAGTAATCGGAAGCAGAGGGGAAGTTGATAGTGAGAGCAGGTGATAAGGTAAAGTGTCAAGAGAAAAAAGGGGGGTGGCTGTGGGCAAAAGTGGGAAAATTAGAGATTTTATTTTTAATTTATAAATAAGAGAGAAGAGAAGTAGTAGAATCAAGTGAAATCTGAGAAATGGGAGTAAGCAAAGTGGGAAAAGACTGGAGGGAGGTAAAATGAGTAATGGAGAAATTTAGTGAAGATGATATTAGGAGTTAGAGTTTTGTGGCTAGAATTAAGTATGAATTGAGAAGGGGCTGTATGCAAAAGGGGTCAGGTGATTAAGTTCACAGGGGTTGTGTACAGGAGCAAGTCCAGGTATTTGTAAAGTGGACTTTTAGAGTAATTTTAAATGGGTGGGGCATTGTGATAGATCTGATTGTTAAAGGTAGCTTATTCCAGTGGATAGATGGAAAATAGTTGTAGAGGGTTTCACCAGTTGATTTTTTAGGTTTGTTGATGTTAAGGAGGTTTTGGCTGGTGCTTCTATGTTTTCTGGTTGGGAGGTAGTAATTTAAGATGTTGGAAATGTTAGGGCAGAAGGAGGGTTTGTAGAGGGGTTGATAGAAAATAAGTTGATTGGGGAACTCAAGCCAGTGTTTTCAAAGCCAGGCAGTGATGGGATTTAGGTTGAGTGTTGGCAGCAAATCTAGCTATTTTGTGATATGTATTTCCCATCTTATTCAGTAGCTTTGCCTGTAGGTTAGTGAGGGTTTGGGAGTGATAGAAGAGACAGGGTAGGATATAAGCAAGAGAGAGTAACCGTCTTGCCTCTGGTGTGAGATATCTTTTGTTATGGTATAGTAAGCCAAGCTTTTGGTAAGTATTTTTGATACAGTAATTTATATGAAGGTCGAACTTTAGCTTATCATCAATTATGACCCCTAGTAGTTTGATATGGGATTCAACATTGATGGTGGTGTTGTCTAACGAGGTGATAGTGAAGGTTGAGGTGTTATGAGAGAGTGATTTAGCCAGTAGTAGAAGTAGTTTAGTTTTTTTTTAGCATTGAGTATTAGCTGGTTATTGGTTAGCCATGTCTCAATATTTGTGAAAGTTTGCTGGGTTTTGGAAAGCAGGTCTGAGAGATAATCAGAGGAGGTGATGACTGTAGAATCATCTACATATTGGATGAGTTGAGTTGGGGCAGGGTTTATAATGAAGATTGTTGGTAAAAATGTTGAATAGAAAAGGTCCTAAGATGGAGCCTTGGGGCACACCTGTGGTGAGTGGCAGAGGACAGGTAGAAAGCCATCTAACAGATTGTTGTCTATTGAATAGGTAGCTGCTGAACCAAGAGATAGTGTATGGGGACAGATTAAATTCCGTTAGATTAGAAATAAGCAAAGGATGAGACACAGTATTGAATGCCTTGGATAAGTCCAGGAATAGGCAAGAGTCTAGTTTATCATTGTCTCTGAACTGCACAACTGAATTGGTAAAAGTGATGAGAGCTGTGGAAGTACTATGGTTCAGTCGAAAACCATGCTGAGTGGGTGTTAAAAGGTTTTCTAGTAAATATGTGGCATAATAATTGTGCACGGATGCATTTTTCCATGATGTTTGAGAGTGGAGAGAGAATAGCTATAGGCCTAAAATTGGAAATTTCTGTGGATTTGAAATGGAGGCTTAAGGAAGGCGTGCATCTGATTGCTGTATGTGATTGGTTGAGCAATTAAGGATCTTTATTTAACAGCAGTAAGTCAGGTCTACACACTAGGATCTGAAGAAGGTTTTTTAACTGAAAGCACTTATCCTGTTTGATCTGCAACCTGAATAGCACAATTTGTGCTTTTTATTTCTTTGTTTTATTAAAGCCTACATTTTAACAGAATTTCTCAGTGAACTTTTCGTTGTGGTGGAAGCCTTTTTTTCATTTTACTATTTTTGCCTATTAAGGCTTCCTCTGGAGGTGGTTTTTGGTTTGGTTGTTTATGGATAGGGATAGTATAGAATTTGTTCCAGATTGATAGAATAGTAGATTCAGACAGTAAGCGGTTTGTCAGAATAGATATGGAGTATGCAGTGGAACAGGCAGCTATTTTTAGGAAGTATGGTGGCAAGTTGTCAGCAGATGGAGTACATGCCTTTAGGCTCTGAAGAAGTTTTTTGATTTTTTTCCATAGCAGATTAAATACTTGCACTCTTGAAAGGTGATGAATTATCCCCTCACCTTTCAGCTACTATCAAATTGTAATCTAAAATTTTAAAAATGATTGTAGCTAAATTGTAGTCAAAACTCAAACTCAGTTTTGCTTTTAAATAGCTATAGCACTGCAGTGTCTCTCTACAAAATCAGATTACTTATACCACAAAGCTTTTTACTGTTGTCATCTAATCTGCTGTACAAGGGACTCTTCCAGACTTTTGACCAGTGTCATCTAGTGGATGCCATGTTTTTGTACAGTTATTTCCTCTGCATGTAAGGGAACCAAACCACAGAGACCCTTTTTCACTTCTAACTTGACTCTAGTCTCATAGCATCTTGAGACTTTTGACTCTATTCTGTATTTCTTTCTGTTATTATAGAGCAACCAAACCCCTTGGAGGCTCTCTTTTGTCTTTATACCTAGCTTGTACATTATATTCAGAGCTGAGTGAAGATTTGAAATTAGTATCTAGCTCAAAGCAGTCAGCTTCCTCCAAGATTCCCGTGTTTGTGTTGAGGTTTTCAGAAGCTTGTACAATGTGAAGTAATGGTGTGCTTTTGTCTTGTCATGAAGTGTGGATTACTTATTAAAGCCTCTGAAATATTTAAGGTATTGGACTTGTCAAGATATATGCATGTTGTGCCACTGAGTCATGTTTGAACCTTGGTGACCATATGACAGTTATCCAAACACAGAGTTTACATGGCAGAGATATGGGAGTCAAGTGCAAGGCCTTTCTCCCAGTCAGCCCTCACCAGCAACCACAGTCTGTTCTTGAACCCAGGTTACTAGTTTCGCATATAGACATCTTGCCTCTTCACCAGCAGGCCAACAAATTTCAAGATATAGTACCTGGTATTTTGAGGACAAGCTCAAAAGAATTAAAGAATGTATATATAGCAGGAGTTAACGATCTAAAGAATTCCAGCAATAGTGTCAACTTTTTGTCAAGTCAATGTACAATGTTAACCAATAATTTCTAATAATATGTGGGGCTTTAAGGAAAAATGTATTGGTGCTTCAAAGTACCCCAAAAAAAAACTCCCCCCTTCCCCCCACCTAGACCCCCCCTTGATTTCCCATACTTTCTAATAAGACACCATTGGTCTAACAAGGTCCACCTGTCATGCCTTTAGCTGGTAGTTAACAAGCTCCATGCTTTAACATCTAGCTTAACAGGCACTTGGACCTCACAAATAATATCTGCCTGGAAGCTCAACCCCCCCCCCCCTTAGGGTTTCCATTTTGGGTTACTCTTAAAATCCTAGCCCCACTCCAGGCCAGACCCTGGTTCCTAACAATGAAAACTGACTCGATGTTGCAGGTGATCCAATCTACAACAGCTACTAAGGATCAGTTCTCTAAGATTAGTTTTTCATGTTTACCATAATATGCTTTTAGATGTATTGCAATCCTTGTGATGAACACCAAACACTAAGGGTCCACTAACTTAGCATGGGTAGATTGACACCATTGATGTGTTATTACCTTTGTAAAACTGTGGACTCACCCATAGTATTGCTCCCACCCCTACACCATTTCAAACATCTTTTTGGGGATTTATGGTTTTAAACCATTGATTATAAATCCACAGAGTCCAAGGGTTTCATGGATGGCACATCACTACAACCCCAGTCCCTCTCCTGACCAGCTGTTTGCAACACAAAGGGTAAACCCACAGTTCCAATTCATCTATTCAATTGTAATAGGCACCTATCTCCAACCCCAGCCTTCTTCCAGAGGAGGCCATTCTTTAAGCAGTTTCAAGCTTCTGATGGCCATCACCCTATGCACACATGCTTCATTAGACCCCTCGGCTCCTTGTTTTCAAGCTCCATGCTGCTACCCCAAAAACCATCAGGAAACAATCTCTTTTTACGTGACACGGATTTCAGTTTTGTTCACCATTTCTGCAGTACACGCAGTTTTAATACTCACCTCCCCCATAACTGTCCATTCCATATAGCAGAGCAAATAAATCTAAAAATGACCATCAAGCAGCAGGAGAGCTAACCCACTCATGTTCACAGAAGGAGGCTTTCCTTCCCAGTCCAGGAGGTAAACATTCTCGGGACATGTGTCTTTTCTTGGCTAAATGCCCCTACCAGAACATAGGAAACCAACTGCCCTTCCACAACCCTTAAACAGCAGACGTGATCTCCGTATTTTCATGGTTCTACACATTTGTCTTGAATGCACTTCAAATACATAAGCCACTGTAGGCTCTCCGCCTATTTAGAGATCTTCCATAAGACATGCAGTGGTATGTATTCAACTCTCAAAGCCAAGCATTCCCTTCAACCTTGCATGCATTCTTTACATATCCACATTAGACTGTTAACTGGAAGCTTTAATCCAGCTATCAGCGATATTAAATGCAAGGTGGTTTTTTTTCTCTTTTTATGTGGGTAATCTTAAGTGAATTATTTTTGGCAGGCTTGACCCAACATGCTCATCAACATTAGTGGTTAATACAACATAACAAAACACTCCTTAGTGACCCATTCAACAATAAGGTTCCACATGCCCCTGGTGTTGTTTTAACACAGATCCTCTCCCCAAGGACCCAGTACACCAGCACCAAAAAGTCAAAAAATCAATTTAAAAAAATCTAATTAATCTTCCTTTCGTTTTGATCTTATAGGCAGTTCTGATGAAGCAATCAGTACAAAAGCATTTTTTAAAATTGACACCACTCACTAAGAAACCCTGTTAGCACCACCTAACTGCATTCGGTTATAACTACATTCAGGACTCCCCTAAGAGTGTAGGGTGATTTTATATAAACAAACGACTTGTAGTTTCACCAAACAATGTCTTTACAAACTCTTTTAGAAGTACGATTGGGAATATGTGTCTTTTTAAGGATTATACAAATTCTGATTATTGAGAAAAATGTATTGTATTCAGTCCTTTTAAAAATAAGGCTTTAGGGTTAACTGTTTTCAAGGACATCAAAGCTTAAAATTATGATTTGCCAGGATTTAATCAAAAACACAGATGGGACCTTTAAATGCTTTATTTACTATATTTTTAGTATTTTTATTTGTTAATAATGACGTTAATGTACTGTAATATATTGTAAGTATCTTTTTAAATAAAACTAGTAATCATTTTGGTGCTATTCTTAACATTAATGTTAGGTTTTGAGATAGGGTCGTTCTGTAACAGTCATAAGCCAACCCCCTGTGTCTTCCCATACCATGGTAATCGCCAAAAGGTGTAACACAGTCATGAGACACCTGCTTTTCAGCATTATAAATACTATACCACTGTACACTAATTTTGTAGAAAAAAAATGCTCATCTGCCTGTGCTACAATAAAGGGACTGAACCTCATTTAACTGGCTCCTGAGTGTTCCTTAGATAGCTACTTATGCACAACCTGGTCAGATGTGTCTTTTGGGATTAATATCTTGCCTTCTTATACCACAGAGAGAAGGAACTACATGCTCAAGACACATGGGAACCCCCAAACGGCTGATCCACTCTGAATTCTTCCATAGATCCAGACCATTTTCCCAGGGACCAAGATGTCATTGTGCACTATGGGCCATCACTAGGTAAAGTAACTGTATAGTTTATTTAAAGTTTAAGGAGGAGATAGTAGAAAAAAAAAACATGAAAATCATAGATATTTTGACTGAATTTGATTTGGGAAAAAACAATTCATTTCTTGGTGGAATACTTTAACATACTAGAACAGATTTTGTCTGTGTTCACAGAGCTCAAATCCTAGATTGTAATGAAGAGCCTTCTGACTCTTTGTGAACCAAATGAAAAAAAGATCCATATGTAACTGGCAAGCTTATTGGAAAATATTCTAGTTTTAAACCTAGTGAAATATTACAGAGATACAATGTCGAGTTTCATGTGAGAAAGGCTGAATAAGTTAATAAAATTAGTCTGTAAATACAGAGAGACGTCTCAGAAGATGTGAAGATGCATGATTATTTACAGATTAAATAAACATACCTGAAGTGTTATTATCAGAAATTAATAAAGTAAAACTACATTTTAAAAACTCCTTAAGAAATAGTGAAAACAGCAAACAAAAAATGTAAATAATTTAAACTGACAGTTTTCAGGAGCAGCATATAACAGTATACCACAACATGAATATAAATTGTATAATTTCAGGAGTGGGGACTGCAGCAAAGCTAATGTATGTTGCAAGTACCTTGGTAAGTAACACCATTTCTCAGTTTAAAAATTTTTCCTAATACATGTTGTCTCTCCTGTCCTGCAAACTTTAAGACATCCTGTTACCTAACTGGCCCATTTGTAGCACACAAGCATGACCTATTTATAGGAAGCTAATGTATATGAACAGACATTAGCGTTATTGCTTACCATAACCCCCATTATCCCTAGCTGTTGAATGAAGTACTGAAACATCCCCGGTATCAACCCCATCAAATTTGGCTACAGTATATGGGTACTGTGCTTGTTGGACACACAGCCTTTTCCAATAAAGTTGCTTGCTGATGCAGTCTCATTGCGGAGTGCTAGCACTGCAAGCAGTTGAGCATCTCTTTTCCCCAAGATGAATTAACTGGCACTGGTTGAGCAATCCCACACTCCCCAGCTTGCTCATCCAGTGCCTGTGTTGCTAATCAATCCTGATTTTTCTGTGTCTCAGTCAGGCTTTATCCCTTTGTATCGTGCAGCTAGGATTTTTATACACTTAACCAAGAAAAATATTATGTTTGTGATCTATTGATCACATAGCAAGAATATGTAAAATAAGAAAAAAATATATATATATTCCCAGAAAAGATGCTGAAAAAAGATGAAATTAAGTTTGATTTTTGTTGCTCAATTAATGTTTTGGTTGAAGAAACGAATACAGAGAATACATACATTTTCTTTGCATGCTGTGCATAGCTTTAATTTACAAAAAGTTAACCTATTGCTGTTAGAAGTGAAACTACAGGGCAAGCCTTTAAACTCTGAGACTGATACCAGAAACAATGTCACTAAAAAGAATTAAATGAAATTCGGGAAAATAAGTAAAACAATTTTACAGGCAACTGATCACTTATTTAAAATATATTTAGGATAACTTCTAAATTAGTGACACTTTATTATTTGCAAGTTACTTATAAGTAACAAAGTAAGTATTACATTTTATGTTAGTTAAATGTACTGGCCCAAACTTGCCAAAGATATGCTGGCTGAAAAATATAGCAACCAAAAAACTCAAAGCGTGTGTCCACGCAGCTTAAAACAACTAATAACATAAAAAACTCACATAGTGTATTTCCTGGGGTAATTCACCCAAAAAGTTTAATTCTATAAAGTCTTCACCAAAATTAATAGTTCCGACCACCAATTGGAATATCCAATGCTCTTTATTAATTTGTAAATTATTGTAAAAAAAATTATGATAAAACAAAGACAGATCAAATGTATTAGAGGTTGAAACAGAAAAACAGAGAGAAAGTTTAGAAAAAGAATTTATAAGCACACCTACGATATTAGTAGGGGAAGTACTAACAATGCTTTGTACAAACACACCCTTCGATATAGTGATTTTAGGAGGTTTAATTTTGGTATTATTGAAGTGTTGCAGTAGAACAATGGGAGGAACAATGGGAAACATTCCTGGAACTTAAGGAATTTATGGCGGCAATTGAAGTTAAATGCAGCCAACCCCCAGGGTTAAATGAGCATATGTCTGTTGCCCCAGCTTTGAAACTGCATGCATTAAAATTATAATGTTTTTAAAATTAAAATTGCATTATTTATTAAGGTTATACACTCTATAACACTGTAAAATGTTTTTTAAATGTACTGTTTGGCTTTACATATTGTTTGTTTTTTTAATACATTTATCAGATTGATAAAATAGGATAGGGTGAGACTGATCACATGACTTTTTTTAAGTTGCAATTTATTGCATTTAAACTAGTCTTGTATACAAAAACAAGGTTGTTAGATTAGGAACTTTCATTTTAAAGTAGTTATTAGACATTAGACAGGGTAAAATAGAGAGAGAAACTGTGTATTATGTATACATAAAAGAGTTAAGCAGAAAGAAGAACTTTGTTGGTCATGCACAAGAGAGAACAGTTTTTAAGGGAAGGCTACAGACTGTGTTTTTTTTTTTTCTATTCTCTTTTTCAAGGGAAGAATCAAGAAAATGTTAGATAACAAGATAGCTAGGCACCTGCAAAACAAGACAAGGCCTGAGAACCAAGGCTAAGAAGGCGTGTAAAGCTTTACAGGGTTTTGGAATTTTTAAATATACTTCAGATACAGTTAGGGAAGTCAGTCAGTTAGTTTTGACCTGACATACAGAAAAGATTAAGCTACAATACAGACACTCAAGCCTGAGTACAGAATACAGGTCAAATAAAGACTGTTTTAGTTTACATTATTCAGGACAATCAGAATAACGTGCAGAAACCTTATATATATTTAGCAGCACTGTTATTACTAACCAGCATTCCAGCATTTCTACAGACTGTTATTGTTTATCAGCACTGTTAATGAAGACAGTATTCGGATATTGTGAACATCTAATAAAGCCTTATTAAATGAACTACAGTGTTTAGAGAATTCTTTCTGAAAAGTGCACAAGATGTGCCTCATAAAGGAGAGGCTGGCACCTGTTCAGCACAAGTTTGGGTAATTAACAAATAAAGACTTTTGTTTCAGTCTCAGTTCAGTTGTTTCCAGTTAATTCCAGTATATTACAGTCTTATCAATTCTTACAATGGTGAGCCGCTGTGAATGGGGTAAAACAGTTAAAGTAACTCCCAAAACCCCATAGTAACCTTGCAACAGCAGTCAGACTTAATGTATTTTACAAAAAATCTACAAAATAGCAGTGTTTCATTCAACTACATGTGTTCTACAGAGTGGCAGTGTTTCATTCCAGGCAACCTTATCAGTGACCTGTGTTCATTCCACACATTTCAGAAGTTCAACACAGACAGCTGTAGTAAGTAACTCTTTCAGGTACAGTTTTATTGCAACAGCCATCTTAACTTCAAGGTTTCATTAACAGTTTACAGTCACACTTTTTCCAGTCTATCAGTTTCATAATAGACTTTTCAGCGGCATACCAGTGTTTTTCCATAAATAAAGACTGTGAACTCTATACAGAATAAGCCAGAAATGACGGGACTACAGTTTTTCATTACAGAGCAGACATTTTAGTAAGACAGCACTACTTCATGCAGTACATGGACAGAGCAGATGACTTCTACATACTGTAATTGCAGCTGTTAAACAAATTGCACAGCAGCAGTGTTTACTTCAGAAAAATCCTCAAAGAACTTCAGCAGACCAGTACTAAATCAACAAACTTCAGCAGTGTTCCTTCAGAAAAAAAAGACAATATCCAGTTAATGGCTATCTCCACAAACTTTCAAGTTTCCAGTGTGATGTCACACAGCCATGAAGCAAGAACAAGGTTAAAAAGCTACAGACAAGAGGACACATTCTTCTAAGATCATCAGGATCATAAAGTTATGTAAGACTTTATATGCACTTTTTACTTAACAGCTCAAAACCTTTAGCATACCTATTGTATAAACATGTCAAGTAATACTTCTACAGTTAAGACATCAGTAAATCTTTGGTTTAAAGTTAAAAACTGGGTAAACAAACTGTGTTCCAAAAATGTTCTTTTAAAGTTAAATGTTATTAGTTCAGGAATGTTAAATATTTCTAAACATAAAATGGTTAAATCACAGAAGCAAGCTATCAGTATGGTTTTAGACAAACATTCTTGTGCAAATGCTTCAGCATATATAATTCAACATACAAAGTTAAGTTGTAGTACAGTTTCAAATACAAATATTGAGAATGTAATAAATTCTTTTTTACATGTAATTCAAAATACAGAATTATGTTGCAGTATTAAACATGCAAATGTCAACACAGTCAACATACATAACATGCAGGCAATGTCTCAAATTCACATTACTTCACCTAGTTTCTTATTTTCAAAAAAGCAAGTGCAAATACTGCACTGAGGGGGGGGGGAGAAATCAGAGTGCAGATTTTGGTAAAGTAAATTCCAGCATAAATGAAAATCAGACTTCAGCACAACATAAAATTGCTATTAATTCAGAGCAAAATAAAGAAAAAAATGCATTCCATAGCAATCTATAAAGGGTGAAGAAGTCTAGCACCAAACCAGGGCATTAATCTGTCATTGTTTAAGGTTAAGAGAAATGACAATATTTCATTGTTTACAGAAAAATTATGGAATAATTTACTGATTAATACAGACAAGTCAACTTCAGTTACAAATAGACCTTTATTAAAGAACACAAATGCAGTCTTGTCAGGATTTAAAGGGTCAAAGATTACAGCAGCTAACAGTTCAATGTGTAACAGCTCTGTATTAGGTATGAACATGTCATCGGAGATATATGTTTTAAACTTCAGTAGCAAGATTTTATGGAAAAATAAAGATGCTACAGAATGTATAGTAGTGTACACAGATGACACTTGTAAGAATCTGCATGCAGTAGTTGTGCAAATGTACAGATTAAAAAAAAATGGTTATGACAGAAACATGCAGATTCATGGGTTAAAGATAAAATAAATTCCAGTTCAGCTGACACAGCTAAAGTGCTCAGAAAGACATATTGGGTGTAGCCAGTTAGAAAAAAAGAGTAACCATATACATCTATGTCATGTAAAGTATATCAGAAATGACAGCCAAGTTAATTCACAGAATAAAGGGTTTAGAGTTACAGATTTGGCAAATGAATTTTTTGTGATATTGTTTTGTTTAGCAGACATTAGTTAAGCGCTTTTTATTAAAGTATTGCAATGCATAAACAATATCTTAATACAGACAGAGACAAGAAAAGCTTTTGTGCATAACAGTACATCATATGTGTCATTAAAGCTACAGGTTCAACTCTTATGTCATAAAGAACAGACAAGTAAACTTATAACATCATATCAGTTTAAATCTGGTAATAAATGTATTTATGTAATCATCTTAAAACTGTATATATGTTGTACAGAAATGGCTATTTACCAAACACACCAGATCAGATTACAGCCAATTTAGCAAGCTGAATTAAAGACATTACTGTATGTCATAATGCAGTATGGTGAAAAAATTGTAGACAGTAATGATAAATTCTTGCAGCATTCAGTAGTACTAAAAAGTTTAATTATGTCAGCTAAAGAAATTGTTATGGTGAGACAGTGGGTGGAGTTTTACTCACATAACAATATGTTAAAGTCTGAGTGTCACAAGAGTAAATGTAAAAAGTTCCACAGTTAAAATTAATTTTATATGGGTGCAGAAATACACAGTGTTACATTCCTACTTTAATTTCATTTGAGGTTATCAGTTTGTTTACAGACTTACAAGAGTTTATTAGCAGCACCTACTTATTTCAGGTAGAAAAATGTAAATAAAGTCAGCACTATAAGCAATGCTATCAGTTTATAATTCTTAAAGCTGCAAATGTTTATTTCATGAAGAAAAATGTAAATGAGGTAACGGCAATAAGTAATGCTATCAGTTTATAATTGTT
This sequence comes from Protopterus annectens, assembly GCF_019279795.1. Classification (NCBI taxonomy): domain Eukaryota; kingdom Metazoa; phylum Chordata; order Ceratodontiformes; family Protopteridae; genus Protopterus; species Protopterus annectens. The sequence goes on from NC_056739.1 coordinate 1,377,967,492, forward strand.
AAAGATGCAAATGTTACTTTAAGGACCTGATACTAAATACAGTCAAGAACTTTAGCCACCCAGCCTTGCACAAGAAATAAAAAAAGAGGTGTAAAAGGCTTAACTACAAAAAGGACACCGACATTAAAGCAGGCCTTCCTTTATCTCATCAGTGACTGGGACAATGTAGAGTAAAATTTGGCATGAGCTGTGGTGCAGAAGTTGACTATGTGTCTCAGTTGTTTCTTCAATGTTTGCTTAAAGTTAAAATGTATGAGTTAAAGCAATTATATTTTTTTCAGACAGTTATATAACAGTACTAGTTTCAGTTTATGTTTTTATATATGTTCAGGCAATACTGACAACAAGATATTAATAGTTTAGTCTCCAGAATATAACTGTAACAGATTTCAGTTTATCTGTGCTCCGGTAACACTGTCAAAATGTTCTCATGTTTTCAGACAATTGTACAACAGCACTAGTTTTCAATGTATTTATGTTCAGACAATACTGACAGGAAAACAGACTTCAGTTAATGTTCTATCTGTGTTCATGTAACATTGTCAAAATGTTCTCATGTTTTCAGACAGTTGTACCACAGTACTAGTTTTCAGTCTATGTTCAGACAATACTGACAGGAAAAGGTACTAATAGTTTGGTTTTCAGAATATAACATGTACCAGTTTTCAGTTAAGTTTTATCTGTGTTCAGTTAATACTGGCAAAATATATTCTTTTAGTATTAGTTTAGTTAATTTCCTGAATTTACATAGCTATTTTAAATGTTCAGTATAAATATGTATCACATTTCAGTCAAGATTCAGAATATGACATGTATACTCAGTTATGTGTTCAGTATAGTACATTTCAGTCAAATCTCAGAATATAAAAATAACATTTATTTCACATTATTCAGTCAGTTTAAGGGTAAAGTAACAGAATTACATTATTTAGTCATTAGTTAAAGGTAAAGTGACAGATTTATTTGTAACAGGCTTATTACATCATACATTTCTACTACATCCTTCACATTATTCAGTCATTAGTTAAGAGTAAAGTGAGAGAATTATTTATTACAGGCTTATTAAGATAAGTTATCTAAATAATAGTAATAATTATTCAGTATTCTCAAGGCATAACATGGCAGGCTTAATTTAATTCATTTATAGATTACAGTACACTTTACATAACTATCGTACATTAGTTAGAAAGTTAAAAAAGACACTAACAGAAAATGTAAAGGTATAGACCTGAAATATAAATCTAAAATACAGAAAGTATATGTTTTCATAAACTATTATAGCTCATAAATATTCGAATATTTCAGACACAAATTTAGGAGGCAGACATTTATTACAGCACTGAAAAGTTAAGAAAGGTAAGTAGCAGCATTATAGCGCAAATCTAAATAAAAATTTATAGACACAAGTTAATACAGTATATGGTAATTATGCTTCAAGACCAGTTATAGAGTTATCTCTTAAGTATCTATTTCAGTTAGTCTTCAGAAACAGTACAGTGTTTAAAGATTTAAAACTATAAACAACAGAAAAAAGTTTAATTTGCTTTAAGAAAGAGACATCATGGTACACTAAGGCACCAGTTCATAAGGTAAAAAACATAACATTTTACCATTACAGCATACAGAGAGAAAAAAAATAGGCAGGGATAACAGTTCGTACTCTGTCTAACATAATAATGCGTATGAATGAAGAGAAAACACAAACCAGTAAAATCACAGACTATGGGCTGCTGAGCTTCCGACCAGCCAACCAACCTCGGTTATAAATAAACTTGTAATATCCTTCTATATAATCAACACGTAGGTACACGAATAGAACAGGCAGCCAACTTTATTTTTGAACATAGAGTTAAGCGTTTTTTGTCCCAGTATATTGTGGGACTTCTTCAGACTGACACGAGCAACTTCATAAAAACATTTAAATAGTGAAATTGGCATCAAATGGAATCGCCGTATCACGGCAACAATAAACAATGATGGAACACCTTTAATTGTCAATAATGCTGTTTTAACTAATGTATCATTGAAACATGTACATTAAACTACTTTTTGTTTAAAAAATAAAAACAAGTATATACATCATAAATGTAATGATTAAAATGTTTCAAACAGCACCTGATATATTCGCTGCAAAATAATCTAACAGGTCTATTCTGTAATAATATTAAAACCTAATAAATAACCTAAAAGACCTATACACTTAACTACTATTTCTATAATGGCAAAAACAAACCATTATATACATCATGTATATTATATTAAAGTTATTTAAACGAACCCAAGTATGTTCGCTATTAAATAGCGGAAGTAAACAAAAAAGGTCCGTTCTATAGTAGTATTAAAACCTAATAAATGCAAACATATATATGTGCTTTATTAAATAAGCTAGGATTTACAAATAATAAACCAATTTTATAATATATCGTAACAATTGCATACAAATGTAATACACCAAGACAACACAGTAGCAACTACTTATTATTAATACACAAATTAAATAATATGTATATATGTATATGTTTAAAATGTATGTCCAATATTATCACTGATGAGACCCTAAAAAACATTTAGTAATATAATACTGAGAAAATTGTGTGTAAAATTTTTGACTATAAATATGTGCAACATTATACTGTTAAATGAAACATGGACCAATAAATACTAAAACCATAAATATATGGTCATCTGCGCAAACTTCTTAATTTTAAAACAGGATGAAGAGAACAAATTTCATTTAATCCTGGTGGAACACTGGCATTACAGCGTAGTTGCCAATATAATTCCAAGACTTCAAGTAATACTTGGTCTGGGCCATCTCTCCCATCTGGGACAATTGTATGTATTACTCTAAATGAAAATGTATGATTGATATGTTCTGTAATATGTTTTGCTAATGCGTTCTCTAACTTCTTCTTCCTGATGGCATATAAATGCTCATATACACGTTCGCGTAATTTCCTATCAGTTTTGCCAATATAAAAGGCAGGGCATAAGTTACACCGGGCTAAGAAAATCACTCCTTTTGATTGGCAATTAAATTTGTATTTTACTTTGTAAGTTGTTTCCCTAATGGTGAAAGATTCACCTGTAGCCATGTGTGAACAAGAGATACACATGTTACATTGGAAAATTCCTTTTCTGTGAAAAAGTGTTTTTGTATCACTTTGTATTATCTGTTTTAGGTTTTTACCTCTTTTCCAGATAATTCTTGGCTTAGATGGTAATTTATTATTGATGTCGTTATCGAATTTAATCATGTTCCAATTTGTATTTATAATGAAAGTAATGATATTACTGTCTGAACTAAAGGGAGTAATGAAGGCCAAATTAATAAAGGCTGTATGAGTGTTACCATTTGCTACTGTCTGATGTTGATTTAAACCAAGGATCGGAAGGTAAAAACCTGACTCTCTTTTATTTGTAACTTCCTTAATAAGTTGATCCAAAAATTGTTCAGGGTAACCCCTACTAATGAACATCCCCTTTAATAGTTGGCATTCATCAAAAAAATGGTCAGCTCTAGAAATCATGCGGGCTGCTCTTACTAGCTGTCCTTTGACAACAGATTTCTTTTGATGTGTGGGGTGGTTACTACTGTAATGCAGGAAAGTGTTGGAATAGGTTTCTTTTCTGTGTATTTTTGTGTAAAAAACTTTATTATTATAATCTTTACGCAAGTCAACATCCAAATATGTTATTCTATCCTGATCAAATGTATACGTAAAATTCAAAAAATCAGTACTAGAATTTAAAAAGGAAATTAATTCAGTGATCATAATATCTTTACCTTCAATTAAAATAAAAATATCATCTAGAAACTGTGTATAGTACTTGATTTTACTCATGATGTTAATATTCTTTGCCAACACTTCCTGCTCCCAGTATGCCATGACCAAATTGGCAAAGCTCCCCCCACAGGGGGAGCCCATGGCCACACCTATTTTCTGAAGATAGATTTTACTGTCAAAGGTAAAATAATTATAAGACAAGACTATGTCTAACATTTCTTCTACTAATTTAATTTCTGTTTGTGGTGCATTATGCTTCCGCAAGATAAAGCTGACCCATTCAATGCCATCTTGGTGGGGTATACAGGTATATAAGTCTTTTACGTCAACTGTTAAGAAGTTTAAGTTATCATCAAATTTGAGGTTGTTAATATTATGAAGAAAAGTCCAGGAATCTTTACAAATAGCTTTTTCCATACAAACATATTTTTGAAGGACTGTGTCAATCATTTTAGCACATGGATAAGTTATACTGTTCCTGGCATCGACCAATGGTCTCATAGGGGATCCACTAATGATTTGTGAATTTTTGGGATGCCGAACAGTATAGGTAATCTATGTGCCAACATTGTGAGATAATTTAGTGTTGTCATATCTATTCTACCTTCAATTAAAAAATCATTAAACAAAGATCTTATAGTATTATATGATTGATGGAGTTGGTTCCTGGAAGTTTCTTCATAAGCTACGTTATTAAGTGTTTGTGACATTTTACTAATATACTGTTGTTGGGTCATGGTAATTAACCCTCCACCTTTGTCTGGTTGTAAGAATTTCACTCCTGTTTCTTTTAATAACTGTAATGCCTGTCTTTCCGCCGTCGTAATGTTGGGCCTTATATTAGTTCTAGTTAAGTTATCATGTAACATATTTCTCAAGTCATTTTCACAAATTCCAGCATTCCAGCATTTCTACAGACTGTTGTTATCAGCATTGTTAATGAAGACAGTATTCAGATATTGTGAACATCTAATAAAGCCTTATTAAATGAACTACAGTGTTTGGAGAATTCATTCTGAAAAGTACACAAGACTTGGCCCATAAAGGAGAGACTGGCACCTGTTCAGCACAAGTTTGGGTAATTAACAAATAAAGGCTTTTGTTTCAGTCTCATTTCAGTTGTTTCCAGTTAATTACAGTACAGGACAGTCTTATTAATTCTTACAGAGGTTCTGATGAAGTCCTGAAACTTATAGGATGAAAGGGCTCAATCTCTAATATACTAGATCTATGTTTATTTATTTTTTTTTTTACAATAATTTACAGATTAAAAAATTCTGGATATTCCAATTGGTGGTCAGAACTATTCATTTTGGTGAAGACATTATGAAATTGAACTTGGTTTGGGTGAATTATCCACGTACATATTCTAACTGTGCTTTTTTAATGAAAAATATATTGAAGCAGAGGAGAAGCAAAGTACTTTCATTTTGAAAGTAAATGTTTAGAAAAAGTGCTTATGGAACATGAAACTGTAAATAAGAAATTGATATGTTGAAGAGAACCACAGCTAGAATTCATGACCCAGCAAATACTAAAACCTAGATTATTCAGACCTAGATTAGTTCTGTATGTTAATGTTGATCTGCTGAGTAGGTTACATGATCTGTAACAAACATAATGAATTGGGAATGCCTGACTATCATTAGATGTTGTGGCCAATGGTGTTCTACATAGGAATCAAATTAAATGCTGGACTGCCAACTATATAACTGTTGTATGTTCATGAATGTATTGGAAGTCTACTGAAAATGCTGCATCAAGCTCCACTCAGGCTGTTCAAAATGAAGAGTTTAGCCTTATCTATGTGGTGAAGTAGCATGGATCAGGATGTGGAAGAGGAAGAAAATATGTGTGATAATTATCAAGCATAAAATCAATGTTGACTGTTCCTTTATATCCATAAGAGTGTGTCAAAAGCAATAGTACAGACAACATTGACTCTTTCCCCATTTCTTGGAAGAATTTTCTAGTCTTGATAGATGCACATTCAAAGCGGATAGTAGCATGTGCCATGAAGTTTGATATTTCACATGCAATAACTGAAAAAATTGAAACGGATTTAATATACATAACATTTTAGAAATGTTAGCATCAGATAATAGACTATGTTTCAGCAGGATGTAATTTTCAGACTTTATGACAAGAAGGGGAATTTGTCTTGTAACTACTGCATCAGTTCATGCTTCTGCCTGTTCACTTGCCAGACAGAGCTATAAATCAAAGGAAGTGTGAATTAAGTAAGTGAAAAATGAGATTGTGGAAATTAACTTTCATGAGTTTTTATTTAATTACACAGTTATCCCTCAGATGAGGATAGACTTCCTTCCAGCAGAAGTGCTTAAGTTGTGAAAATTGAGATTTATGTTTCAACTGTTTTTACCAAATTTGAAAACAAAAGTCCGGGGAAAACAGACTTTTGGTAGGCATACAAAACTGAAATATTTTCACCTGGAGATTGTCTGTGTAAGAAGCTGAACCACAGTTATGGTTGTAAACTGACTCCTGAAGTCACTGAGAGGTGTTTGGGTGTTTTGTACATAGGTCATTGATTATGGTTCATTGGTGAGAAGGCATAATGTTCAAATAAAAGCAATATTCAAAGGGTCTGTGAATCTGAAAAGGAGACTCAAGTTTTGATGAGTGGCACAGAGGTTCTCTATGTCTACTACCATAGATACCTCTATATGTGTGGAACTTACAGTAGAAAAGTCTGCATCTATGCTTATTGTTGAATATGATGAAAATCTTGTACATGTGACTGTTGTGACTGAAGACAGATGTTCTTTAGGCTTTTGGATTTGCTTTTTACAACATTTCCTTGACATTCCATATGAAAAGAATATTCCCTACTCCAATAAAAGGCTAGGTTACATATTAGTGAAACCTTTCTGTTTTCCACTGGAAGGAGCAAAAATGCAGTCTGGTTCTCTTCAGACATTGTCAGAAGAATAATTTGAAATGGTAAATTACTGATTATAAATCATGTACAGAGGAAAGTATATGTCTCTGTTTTCAAAAATATATGCTAATGCACCCAAGTATTTCTAATGCTGAAAAAATATAGTTTATAATGGAAGCTGTTAACATATCTGGGTGAAATTTAGTATTTTGTATTTAAAATATTTACACCCATCTGTTAAATTAGTCTGACCCATTGCCTGCCTCTGTGCTGATTTTTCCAAAATTTGCAATTTGTTTGGAGCTTTTCATATGCATAATGCTGTGCTGTTATCTTATTCTGGGGTTATGATTATCTATTAAAGTTTTTGAGCCATTTGAGATTATGGGCTTTTATGTCAAGATATAACACTACACCTGCCCAATAACACAATATGAAATAAAGATTAACAAGGGCACCTGCAAGCAATGGCATCAGCCAGGATTTATTTGCCAGTTGTATAGCCACTCAGTAATTGTTGTGTATGGGATGGCAGACTTAGAAGCACTATTGATTGATGTCCAACCATTTATCCAGTCAGTAAGCTGACTTGCTATTTACTGATGATCCCACTTTAAGTCAGAACTGTAGAGTGGCTTATGATCAGTTCACCACATCCTTGTGAGATTCACAGGTTCATAGTAGACTGTTGATCCAGTGGACCATTTGTAGTCTAGCCAGTGATCCCACCAGTTTACCAAGACACAAATTAATACCAGACCCCAACCTAGTTTCAGCCCCTTTCCATAAGGGCTTGGGGGGCCATACTGAGGGTATACTTACAATTGCCCATTCAGTCTTCCAGATCATGCCTAAAAGAGTTATGGAGATATGCTGCTTAACCTAATGGGGACAGGGAAAGTAATATGTGTTCTGCTTGGTGTATAGCAATGTTTATGTAAGTACAACATATAGAAGTGTGGTACAGCATGAATAGAATCCTGCAAGCTGCTGTATTCACACTTATACTCCAGTATGTGTTTTAGGTAATATTCTCTGGACACTGTGAAGGGGGTAATGGTCCACACATGCTGTTAATAAACTAAAGGCACTGCCCATTGTATACTGCATTTTCACTGCCAGTAACATGCCAACTGGGCATCATGCTGTTGACGCCTGTCATACTGCCTGTTGTCTGTAGGTGACTTGTGGACCTTGCTGATCAAAGGATAGCTTATTGTCAATAAAGGTGTGCAAGTCCCTAATGACCCAGTAAGTTTTTAGGGAGTTATCAGCTGTGTGACAGAAGCAGGAGTGCCCAGGTTTGCTAAAGGGCACAGTGCTGCATTTTTTGGCATTTAGTTTGAGGCTGTGGTCCAAGCACCTCTTGTTAGCATGAGACCCTCCTGGAAAATACATAGGTTCATCTGAGGTATTTATTTACTTTGTCAGACACAAGCCTTTGGTGTCTGCTTTAATGCCAGAGAAGTAGATACAAAAAAGAGTGGTGCCCAGAACAATCCCTGAGGGCACTGCTGGTAACAACTCTTTTAGTTAAGAGTATGTCTGCAACACTAACAGACAGGGTTTCATTAGTGAGTCAGTTTGGTATCCATTGAGTAAACTAAGGGTTTACATTTAATTGTATTAGCATATCAATGATGCCTGTGTGTGGAATGGTATCAATGGATTTGGTCAAGTCCAGGTATGTTGTATGAAGTGCTTTACCTGAGTCTAATGCCTTAGTGACTTGTTCAAAAAAGTCTACCAGGTTCAAGAGACAGGATCTGCCTTTAACAAACCCAATTTGATTCAGGTTCAGGTTTTGAAGACTGTCTATATCTTTGTATGTTAGGTCCATGATGATATGCTCCATTGCCTTACATATAAGCCTAGTGGGACTGCTAGGTCTATAGTTGCCTGAGTAATTTGTGGGCCCCACTTTGTGGAATGGGATGACTACAGCAGTTCTCCACACATCTGACACTAATCCAGTTGTGAAGCTGAGACTGAACAGATGCAATAAAGAGTCAATTGGGCAGTGTTGGACACTAAAAGGAAGACAACCTGGTACATTGTAAGGGCCCATGGAACAAGTGTTTTCATCCTTGGAGAGCGTGCTTAGGACTTCCTTGGGGGTGATGGGGGTAGTATAGACATGCTAATATGTTGGGAGCAATGTGTAAGAGATGTGGATAAAGTCTGAGCTGAATTTTTCCACTAACATGTTGGCAGTGTCTTCAAGGGATGAGTCTGTGAGGTTATTTTGTATTAGCTTACAGCATTGTTGGTTATTATTTCTTAGGTTCCTAACATAACACAGGTAGCAATTTGAAATTTATACTTGCTTTTGGAGGATTTGATTTTGTTTCTAAGTTCTTTGTTGATCATTTTAAGCTTTTCTGTACCTGCTGGGGCATTAAATCTGCTTTTATGAGTTCAGGGTTTCTTTTTCATATTGTATAATTTGTTGATACTGGGGTTCCACCAAATGGTTTTATTCTTAAATTTGGCACTGTATTTATGTCTTATGGGGATTGTGGCATCAGTACTAGCTTAGAGGTAGCTGTAGAATTTATCTGTGAAAATTATAGCATGTGAAGCACGGACATCTGGATAAGTTGGGTGTTTGAATTTCATCAGCTCATCAGTTAGCTGGAGTAGATTTGCCTTAAAATAGTTTCTGAAGATGGAAGAGTTTTAAGGAGACTCAGATCTCACTCCTAGAGCAAGTGTTACTCCATGATGGTTAAATTTGACCATATATGTGTGAGAACCAAGTCTAATATTTTAGAGCCCCTTGTTGGGTTTTGGACTAGTTGACCCAAGGAGTTGGCATTAATGAAATCCAGGAATCTCTGCACATACTTGTTTGTAGAACTGTAGGTTCCTCAGTTAATGGAGGAATAGTTGAAATAACACAAGGGGATAATGTTAAGCTCTATTGAGTTTGTTAAGCTATGCCTCATGGTTTGCCATTGTCATTGTGGGTAGGGGTACAATGGTTGCTCACTTTGTGATAGTGGGTTTTGTTTATTGTAAGACAAATGTGGAGGAGTTTTAGGTTGTTGTCCTGCATTATGTCTCTGGAAGTGAAATTGTTTCTTAGGAATATAATGTCCAATTTGGTGTTGAGTCTGAAAGAGTGGTAGACATTAAAATCATGCATAGCAGTAGTGCTTTGACAGTTCTGAAACCATGTTTCAGTAACTAGGCATGTAAAAGTATTTTCAAGGGTTAGAAATGCCTGTAAGAAATGCAACTTTTTTTTAGGATTCTAGCATCAAACAGTGCTACTTTTATATTATTTTGCTTGTGATTTGCAATGTGGATAATTTGAGGAGTCTGACCTTACTTAAAAAGGCACTATGGAGGAAGAAAATGTCTTAACCAGTATATGCAAGCCATGAGGAGAGAGATGCAGACCAACCCCGTAAAACAGCTGGGATTGTCAATCATCTCAACCCAGGCATATTGTGAGCATGTGGGATTTGTCCAAAGAGGGTGTCCTTTGGTTTTAATCCTCGAAGTCTGCACTTCTTGCAACTTTTAGGAATGCTTTAGAAGGTTAGTCATCTTTCTGAATCTTTCACCTTTCAGATTTGCCAGAATGTCATAGAAGGATTTGACTAAACAACAGATCTATAAGCACAGTCTTCTGGCCATGCACCAAGTGTCCAACTAATGCCATCCGACACCTACACATGAGAGTCACACATAGTCCCTTTATATAAAGCTACTTGCCAATCATTGCTCTTTTTTACTAATGTATTATCCATTGTACCGTTCTGATGAATTCTAATGTTCTCTGACCACCTTAATGGCAACTGGCTACCACTCTTTAAAGACCCTCACACATACTGCAAAATTTTCCTTTCAAACCTATTTATTATTGCACTCTCAACAACTCAGAACAATTCCTTTCCCAGTGAATTAATGTCTGGGTCCACAGGCTAGAATATAAATGTGGGTCTTGCCAACTCAGAGAGTTTTAGCTTGTAAAGTTCCAGGTGTTGAAACTTCTGATTTTTGGCAAACTGATTGAAAAGCCAGTGTGTCAAGAGAACATCACCCTTAACTGCCTTTCTTTAGAGTCAAAATGCAACCAGTCACAGAAAATAACAATTTCTGCTGCAAGGAAATCCCCCTTGCACCCTCCATGTGGGGAACTACTTCTCCCATACCCCATGTTACTTATATATACTATCTCAAATATTACTCTATTAATGGGAAATGAAAACTGTCTGATCTCAGTATATAAAGGACTGCTCCCCCATCTAAGATAGAAGTCTTCAGTTTACATGTGCAGCACTCTATCATCAGGATATTTGACAAGAGGAATTCATCTGTCTGCTTCTCAACAAATTATCCTATAAGATAATGAATGATTCCTGAAGTCTAGTCCAGAATTTTGGCAGCCAACGTGAGTTACAGCTCAGTTCCATCTGTAAAAAAATTGTTTACATTAAACTCCATGAAAGAAACTCAGTTATTTGTCTGTTAATCAGTTGTGCCTCTAGGTAATGAATGATACCTGAATTTATGACCAAATGTCACAAAACCACATCTGCTCACACATTCTGCTTAATGAAGACACACTGTAATGGCATGTTACATACAACAGCTTTAATTCTTTAAACCAGCTGGGCTAATAAAACTTAACCTATGCCTATTTTATTTAATTATTTTATCTATCTGTCTATCATCTACCTATATGTCTGTCTGACTATCAATATGGTAAGTGGATTGCTGTCTGGAGCCTTTATAGCCATAACCCAGGCCACAAGGGCAAGACTAAATGCTATATATGATTCATCAGGATTTGTTTTGTTGAGCGGAGTGAAGTGAGAAGAAACCATTTACTACCTAGACCGCTGACACATGCTCAAATCAGGACATACTACACTGAAACACAATATAAATACAATTATTTTTTTTTTTTGTAAGAAAGATGTGCCCTCTTACCACCCCTGCAACTGTACATAAACTAACTTACAGACAAAACACAAAAACACTTAACTTAAATTTACTTTTTCCTACTCTGACTTGCCAGAACTTGTAGCCAATATATCCTCACATTACCAAAGCCAATAGTCAATGAAATCCCTTATCAGCATTCCTCAGTTTCAGTGGAGCAGTTCCATTTTATACATATAGGTATAACTACACTCCATGGCAGCACATTTATGCAAGCAGCCTTTTTGTGATTTTGTTATACTGTAGTTTGTTAAACTGAAATTGCTTATATTCAGTGAACTAGGGGTGCACCTCCATGTGTGTTATTTTTCTCACTGTAGTGCTACTGTGGAGTTTGTATATCTAAGTTGGTGAATGGGGTGGGCTTGTCTCCTGACAGAAAAGATATATATGTGTATTTATTTTTGTTTTTGTTTATATATATATATATATATATATATATATATATATATATATATATATAAATTATATATATATATATATATATATATATAAATTATATATATATATATATATATATATATATATATATATATATATATAAATTATATATATATATATATATATATATATATATATATATGGGTCTATATTAGATCAGCAAAACGGCATTATAGCGAATGCCATTTTGCCGACACATATAGACTGAAATCCCAATATAGCGAAACCCCAGGTCACCGATTTTTTTCCCCATGGGGAAAAAATAGGTAGACCAACAAAACACAACACACCACACAATACATTGCAAAGTTAGGAGCTTTACCCACCCACACCCCACCCTAAAAAAAATACCAACTCAGAGATTGCTCTACGGTGGGGTAAAGGGCAATGTCACGGCTCAGACCTGACCTGAGCCTTCGCTGTTTTGGGATTTCAGTCTATATGTGTCGCTGTAATGCCATTTTGCTGATCTAATATAGACCCATATATATATATATATATATATATATATATATATATATATATATATATATATATATACATACTTACTCTCACTGACTGGGTTAATTCCACTGTTCTCTTGCCAGAGACACTTGGCCAGGCACCAACCAGGGAAATTCCCCCATTCTTTTCAATTCTACAGGGTAGTGGAAGGCTGACACTGGTGTTGAGAGGAGAGCAAACACAGTGAAAACTAACATTCTGTATGTGGTAGCTGTTTCCTATTCTACTGCTGTGGAGGAGAACCAGGATACCCAAATTACTGACATTGAAGAAGGTGGCTTAGATGACTACACATTGGTGAAGCATCTGGAATAAAGTGAGTTGAGTGAAGCTGCAGCACTGTCTTGGGGTGATGCTGTGGAAAGATGCATGCAAAGTAAATGGTTGGATTTAATGGAGTGCAGTGTCTTAGGTGACAGTGAAAATGTTGTTCCTGGGTATAAGTAAAACCAGCTGCAAAACACGAACTCAAAAGAGAAAACTTGCAGAGAAAACCAGTTTAATAAAAAGCAGAGCTTTCGGGCGTAACCCTTCTTCAATACTAATGCATTCAAACACTAAACTCTAGAAGCTTAAATACAGGTCTAAAATCACATGACCAGCAGCCAAATGAAATCATGTGACAGAAAACAAATTAAAAATTAAAGATATATACATATAAATATATTAAAAGATGTGTAGATACACAGTATAAAATATTTACTTTACAATATTACGTAGCTTAACTAACACAGGTTTTAAACTGACAGTGCTGTTTAAACCAGGATGAGTGTCAGCAGCTAATCTCAATATCCATTCAAATTCTTTGAGCTCAAGGCGGTTGTTGACATCACCACCTCTTTCATTTGGACATAGAGCATCAATCACTCTAAACTTAAATGTATGTGTTTCACCACAAGTTTTAATATGTTTACATAGTGCATTATTGTCACAATTTCTCCTAATTTCAGAATTATGGTCTATAACATGTTCCTTAAGCTTACGTATTGTTTTCCCACGTAAAATGAACTGCATGAGATGCAGGTAGCCAAATAAACCACAAAAGTGGTGTTACAAGTAGCTGTAATTTTAAAATTAAATACTTGTCCATTGGCAGGATGAGTGAAGATATCACTACCATTCCCTAAGATGTAAGCACAGGCAACACAGTTAAAACATGGAAAAGTACCAGTTTTAGCAGCCAATTGTGTATAACAGGGTCTATAAAAATCTTTATAACAGAGTAAACTTTTAATCGTCCTCATATTTTTATATGTAAAATGTGGCTTGGTGCCCAATATAGTTTTAGTTCATCCAATGCCATCAGAATGGGCCAGTTCCTGTTAATAATTTGTCTAATTGAACTTGACCTACCATTAAAAGTTGTGACGTACCTTATTTCATGTTGAGTAATGGTGTTATTACACTGACTATCTGTGAGGCTTGACCTATCTTCCAAAAAGTTGGTATAAGTGATGTCTGCCTAGCTTCCATTACATCAGATTTAAGCTTGGATAATAAATTCATATCATATCCACTAGAAAAAAGTCCTCTACCATATTATCAAGTTGTGAAACAAATGTAGTATTATCAGTAGTTAGTCTACTTGCTCTAATAAATTGAGATTTTGCTACACCTTTAAAGACATGTGGCGTGCATACTACTGTGATGCGTATATCTTCCATTACTAACATCCTTTCTATAAATACTAGTGTTTAATATGCCATCATTCAATTGCAGTTTGACATCTAAAAACATATACTGCTGTCAGACACATCCATTTTAAATTTCAAAAATTAGTACTAGAATTTAAATAATCAATGAAAATATTCAAATCATCCAAAGTACCATTCCATATTAGTAGACAATCGTCTACAAATCGCTGATAGAAACTAATGTTACTAAGAAATAGATTTTGTGCATTAAACAAATAATTGCATTCCCATTGGTAAAGCACTAAATTAGCGCAAGTATTTGCTACGGATGTGCCCATAGCTCGCCTGTTAACTGAAGAAATAAGGTATTATTAAACATAAACACATTGTTCCTCAGAACTACATCCATAAGGCAACAGATATTGCTAATGAGCCTATGGTCAGGACTAGGTTGAGAAGACAAAAATTCTCTAAGTAGTTCTATTCCCACATCATTGGGGATAACTGTGAAAAGGACATGATATCAAGCGTCACTAAATAATATTTCTTGGTATTTAAATCAGTTTTACATTATTATACCATACCCGTAGCTTTGACAATAAATCACAAGTATCCTTTAGAATAGAACTACATTTAGGTAAATAAACTTCTAATTGCCTATGCAAATAAACTGATATGGGTTCAGTAACCCAACCACCTCCAGAGACAATCGGTCTCATGGGTGGATTTTCAGGGATTTATGAATCTTAGGGATCCCATATAAATGTGGAATCAGAGGACAAGGTACTGTAAAATAGTTAAAAGATCAATATCTATGTCATTATTAAGCTGCAGCTCATACACAACCATGTTCACATAATTTATACAATTTTTACATCAGTTCTAGTGATAACTTTAAAGGCAGTATCATCATTTAAAAGCAGAGAAACAGCTGAAAAATAATTATCACGATTCATTAAGACAGCCTTGCCACCTTTATCAGCTTGTTTTATAATAATGTCATTACACTGTTGTAAACTTTTAAGGCTTTATACTCAGAGAAGCTTAAATTATATGCCTTGTTTTTAACAGGTTTTAAATAGAGTTCTCTAATCTGAAACTCGCAAATGTCATGAAAAGCCTTTAGTACAGGAACACTAACTGGCATAAAAGTGCTACTACGTTTACAACATTTTTCAGGCGCAGGAGTATTACCAAATAGCAGTCTTAAGTTGAGATTTCGAACAAAGATTTTTAGTTCTGTTAAAGCAGAGACAATATTGTCACAACCATATGGTATAAATTTAAAACCTTTACTGAAAAGCGAAAAGTGCGCTGATTGTAATTCAAAAGTGGAGAGGTTTAATACACTGTTCATTTGCGACTTACTTTGTTCAGTCCTAAAGGGCTTTGATTCTTCCTTTTGTTTGTAGATGTCTACACAAATTACATATAATTTAAGCTTCTCTGAGTATAAAGCCTTAAAAAGTTTACAACAGTGTAATGACATTATTATAAAACAAGCTGATAAAGGTGGCAAGGCTGTCTTAATGAATCGTGATAATTATTTTTCAGCTGTTTCTCTGCTTTTAAATGATGATACTGCCTTTAAAGTTATCACTAGAACTGATGTAAAAAATTGTATAAATTATGTGAACATGGTTGTGTATGAGCTGCAGCTTAATAATGACATAGATATTGATCTTTTTAACTATTTTACAGTACCTTGTCCTCTGATTCCACATTTATATGGGATCCCTAAGATTCATAAATCCCTGGAAAATCCACCCATGAGACCGATTGTCTCTGGAGGTGGTTGGGTTACTGAACCCATATCAGTTTATTTGCATAGGCAATTAGAAGTTTATTTACCTAAATGTAGTTCTATTCTAAAGGATACTTGTGATTTATTGTCAAAGCTACGGGTATGGTATAATAATGTAAAAACTGATTTAAATACCAAGAAATATTATTTAGTGACGCTTGATATCATGTCCCTTTTCACAGTTATCCCCAGTGATGTGGGAATAGAACTACTTAGAGAATTTTTGTCTTCTCAACCTAGTCCTGACCATAGGCTCATTAGCAATATCTGTTGCCTTATGGATGTAGTTCTGAGGAACAATGTGTTTATGTTTAATAATACCTTATTTCTTCAGTTAACAGGCGTAGCTATGGGCACATCCGTAGCAAATACTTGCGCTAATTTAGTGCTTTACCAATGGGAATGCAATTATTTGTTTAATGCACAAAATCTATTTCTTAGTAACATTAGTTTCTATCAGCGATTTGTAGACGCTTGTCTACTAATATGGAATGGTACTTTGGATGATTTGAATATTTTCATTGATTATTTAAATTCTAGTACTAATTTTTTGAAATTTAAAATGGATGTGTCTGACAGCAGTATATGTTTTTAGATGTCAAACTGCAATTGAATGATGGCATATTAAACACTAGTATTTATAGAAAGGATGTTAGTAATGGAAGATATACGCATCACAGTAGTATGCACGCCACATGTCTTTAAAGGTGTAGCAAAATCTCAATTTATTAGAGCAAGTAGACTAACTACTGATAATACTACATTTGTTTCACAACTTGATAATATGGTAGATGACTTTTTTTCTAGTGGATATGATATGAATTTATTATCCAAGCTTAAATCTGATGTAATGGAAGCTAGGCAGACATCACTTATACCAACTTTTTTGGAAGATAGGTCAAGCCTCACAGATAGTCAGTGTAATAACACCATTACTCAACATGAAATAAGGTACGTCACAACTTTTAATGGTAGGTCAAGTTCAATTAGACAAATTATTAACAGGAACTGGCCCATTCTGATGGCATTGGATGAACTAAAACTATATTGGGCACCAAGCCACATTTTACATATAAAATATGAGGACGATTAAAAGTTTACTCTGTTATAAAGATTTTATAGACCCTGTTATACACAATTGGCTGCTAAAACTGGTACTTTTCCATGTTTTAACTGTGTTGCCTGTGCTTACATCTTAGGGAATGGTAGTGATATCTTCACTCATCCTGCCAATGGACAAGTATTTAATTTTAAAATTACAGCTACTTGTAACACCACTTTTGTGGTTTATTTGGCTACCTGCATCCCATGCAGTTCATTTTACGTGGGAAAACAATACGTAAGCAAGGAACGTGTTATAGACCATAATTCTGAAATTAGGAGAAATTGTGACAATAATGCACTATGTAAACATATTAAAACTTGTGGTGAAACACATACATTTAAGTTTAGAGTGATTGATGCTCTATGTCCAAATGAAAGAGGTGGTGATGTCAACAACCTTTGAGCTCAAAGAATTTGAATGGATATTGAGATTAGCTGCTGACACTCATCCTGGTTTAAACAGCACTGTCAGTTTAAAACCT